>NW_013952777.1:364019-373549 GCF_001266775.1 Austrofundulus limnaeus
ATATATATATATATATATATATTTCTCTTTCCTTAACATAAATCCATAAGTTATTTAATAATTTTCAGTACACTTTGGTCACCTGGTCACAGGAGCTAGAATAAAAAGCTAAATGAGTTAAACTTCTCTGTATCCTACCAGTAATTGCTATGTTTGTGGGTGGTTGCGACCCAAAGTGCAGACATAAGACCTGTGGCTCAGACTTTCAAAAACAACTTTCTTTATTTCACCAAAACCAAAACAAAAAGTCATCAAGTCAGCAAACTTAAGGGAAAAGGGAACTTGTGGGGATTCAAACGTGTGCAYGAAWTCAGAACTCTGACACACAGATGATWCCGGAACAAAGAACATATYGGGAATCTAAAGACCCAATGATAAACCCAAAGTGACCAATACCTGTGAGGGAACAGCACAGGTCAGGTGCAAGTGGGTGTGRCAGAAGCAGAACCAGCAGAGCAAGAAAACAGAACCAAACAGAGAACACGCATCAAAATTTTACATTACTGAAAATGAGGAAAATACAAAGAAACAAAAATAAAAATCCCAATAGTAATGGATGGGGGAAATGTATTTCTTCACACTAAATGCATAAAAATGTCAAATCAAGTAACTGTTGTAATTTTCTAGGTCAGGATGTTGTGCCTATTTGCTATATTTCAGCTGAAATTATACACAGACAAACAGTTTATTAATGAAATAACATAACAGCATACAACATATCTGACAGTAAGATTACATTAAAACATACTACATTAACATTAACTGCTACAATTAAACAAAATAAGGCAACATTATTATTAGAAATTTTTGTATTTTGTACATGTTTGGGCACATATCTCTGCATTTATGGTGCTATTTCAACTATCTATCAAAAAGTTCAGCTTCCTCTGGACACTCCTGCTATGACTTTAGGTATATTTAATTTCAATTTTCTGAAATATTTTTCTTTTTCTGACACTTGTTTGCATTARCAATTAATTGAGCTGGTTTCAAAATACTTAAAATGCTTAAAAATCTTGACTGTACCCTTTGTTCTGGTTCTGCTTTTTAACTTTTGTGTGCTAATTACGGTATCTTTTAGCTTGTATTTAGCTGATTTTAGCTTGTATTGTATTTTTCTACTAGTTCATATGTTTTGAGCTTCCTTTAGCTTCTTTCTGATCATTWTAGTTGTCTTCTGTGTTTTAATTRCTTTTTAGCTAATTTGAGCTTTTTTCAGCTAAATTCATCTTTTTTGTAAAAATTTCAGCTTTTTACTGCTTAATTCAGCAAGCATGCTCCTTCTGTTTCAGCTCTTTCATCAACTTTGTAGCTATTTTTCTGCAGTTGTTGGCTAGTTTAGCTTTATTACAACAATATCAACATTTTATATACTTCCATTTATTTCTTGTTTTTTTTTTTTTTACTAAAATGAGCTTTTCTTTACTCTCCTTTCAGCATCTGTGTGAAACGATGACCCCTATTAATTTGAATGTCACAAAATAAAAGGTCAATGTCACAGATTAGCCATTTTTCTGCTTTACTTTCTTTTTGTCAAAGTTTGCATTTTTATTTTTTTTATTAACCACATTTGCTTTTTGCAACTTCTAGATAGTTTCAGCTTATTTCTGCTTTTTAAGTTTGACCATTTTTCTACAGATTTTTTTTATTATTTTCCTTTTTCAAGTAAAATCAGCTGGTAAAATTAAATTCACATTAACAGTTTTGCTTTTAAACATTTCCAGCTTCTTGAGCAGATTTAAACAAAAAGTCTCTCAGCATTAAGCATTCACACTGCATTTATACAGGTAATGCAAATTCTCTACAGGAAATTGTATTTTTTTTAGTTGCTGATGTAATAAACAATTAAGAATAACAAGCAAGGATTTAAAAAGAAATTGGCACAATTTTCATATCCAATTCAGTGTACTCATTTGATCTCAGATCAGTTTTATTGGTTTTTCAGACCGTGTCTGTTATAATGAATATATCCCAAAAGAATTTATAATAAATGTTTAAATAAATATCAAGTGGAGCATCATGGTGAAATGTCATTTTGCTGCACTTGTGAACGTAAAACTGTTGGGCTTCATTTTGACACAGACATCARTTCTGAGTTTCACATTGACAGGACACAGTTAAAAAAAACAGAGKTCTAATCTAAATATAGAGAAAACAGCCACATATTTGTCAGATTGGTTTAAAACAATATTACTCCTAGGAGAACAATTTTTTCTCAACGATATTTCATATTAGTAATGCAGGCAATTAATCACTTTCATGTGCTTATGACAAACCTGTCACCCATAAGTTATATCTATGTACAAAAAACTAAAATAAACAAACACACACATGCTTATATTAATGGAGGCCGTCCAGTCACGCCCCAGTGAACCCAGGCCTTGTTAAGTTATACAACATCACCTTATAGACAGCTTTTATGAGGCTATAGGCATGATTCATCATTCTGATTTTGCTGCGTCTTGACCAAACTTTTATGAGGTGAGAACACTGCTCTTGATGTGTCTCTACAATCGTGATAATGGCCTGCGGCGTCAAGGTTAGGTGTGTAAGCTGGAGTGACAGCATATGGCCTCAGCCCCTGCACAGAGCTAAAAGTTGGAGCCATATGTGAACATGCTTTGTCCTCAGCCCATGCCACCTCTGAGCCTAATGGTTACAACAATTCTACATTCCTCCTCTGATCTCGTATCACACACGACTTGGTTTCGCTCCAGAATGATTCAATCAGCTGCAGCAGGTCTACCGTCCCTGAAAAGATAAATTATGCCATTACTGCTCTGAAGTGGAGCACTGTGCTCCGAGAAACCAGTACAGCTATACTGGGCTTTAAAGGAAACGTTACTAATTACCTCCTTTTTTGTTTAGAGTAATACTATTAAGTCATTCATCATTGTAAAGGGGGCCACTGCTACTTTTTTCCCCTTTCTCTGACAAAAAATAAAATGAAACAATCCCTAAAACAATTTTTTTAGCCCAAATTAAAAACTTAATAGAATTCCTTTCGTGCCAAGTTTTAGATTAAAATTATTTTATGTCGAAAAACAATGAAGTTGCATGGGTTWAACCTTGAAAACAACCTTGTGTACAATCTTATAGCAAAATGTCTTCTTCAGTGTATGTGTTCAGAGTACGACCCCTTTGAGTTTTAGCTCAATAATTTTACAGTTAATAGTGTTGTGCTGTTGTGGTCACCTTGAATTGGGAAAAGTGATAACTTTCTAAGTGTTTTATTAAAACTTTAGCCTGGCCACTGCCTTCTTATGCAGTTCTGTCGATTCTTATCTACCTTCATTGCGCCATCTGGTCTTCCTCAGATTGACAAGGATTTCTCCAGTAGAATTTCCAAGCGGCCAATCAGCAAACAGAAAGAGGAGTTTTGAACGATGGTGTCAATTTTCTGCACTGTTTTAGTCTGCCTGTAGTTTAGCAACAGCAGCGAAGGAAGTGACTGAAGCCATTCTATATATGTCAACCTTCAGACGTTTACCTGCATAATGAGCCTCAAAAACCTGTCATTTTTGCAAAACATCTGTATTACTAAAACATGCGCGGGGGTCTGGGGAGTGTTACAGTGCACGTGATTTCTGGTAMGCTTCCTAGCTTAGCTTCCTTCACGGTCAAGCTGCCACACAACAACACAGCTAAATATTAGCAGTTGGATAAAATCCGATCCTATCGTTTTAAACTTCAGTGGAGTCAATGCCTCCAGCAAGAAAAYGTTTCYCAATAGTCGAGAGTCCAGACCCTCTGTACGAAGCAAAGCGAAGAACAAGGCGCTGGATTTTACCAGGCTATTAAAATCTGATAAATGAAGAAAAGCKCTCTCAGACACGAGCAAATACAATATGGCTGTTTGGCCTTGGTGGTGGGCAATATCGAAAAAAAGCTAAATGATTCTATGAACAATAAATCYTTTAATGTTTCTTTCAACCCCTACAGTTTTATTTTACAATTTCTCTTAATGCTGTAGCATCTTGTTCTGTTTGATCACTTATTCACTTTTTAAAATTACCAGGATCTTTTATTTGACTATGTACAGTATATTTGAGCAATAACAATCACATAATGCAAAATATAAAGTTTTCAAATCTCTTCAGTGGAACTTGCATCCTCATCCCTTCAGAGTTGACAAAATCTAATTCTTCACACCTCTGCTTGTTTCATTTTGATGCTAGCATGCGATGGCGGCACACAGCATGGCAGCTCTCACGTTTCCAATGAGCTTGGCACAATCTGGCTCCGGASTATTAATATCCCACAATGCCAAGGCCACTGTGGTGGCATCTGTCTTCTTGAGCCTCTACCTATTCCCCCTCCTTCTTGTCTCCTTTCCTTCCTCCCCATCTTGCTCAGACGGACTTTGCGGTTCTAAGACTCACAGCTTGGTGAGAGACGGTTTGAACTTCTGCCAGCAGCCACACACCGCTCTGGTTTATTTCCATCTCTGAAGAGTAAATGGGAGGAAATTGCAGAATATCTGTGAACTTTTGCAAAAAACTTTTCCAAGATTTTGAACAGAAGGGACAAGGCCAAAGTGTCATATTCATTTCAGCTAAATTTATTAACGTCTGTCCTGAATAATCTACAAAATTTCAATTCAGATTTCCAAAGCACTCTTCTCATGTTTTGCCCTGCTCTCTTTTTTTTACAAATAGCAACATGGCTTTCATTCCAAAAGGCCATCAACAACAGTGATTAAAACTGACCCAGCACTCCGCACTAACCTTTTCTTAGAATTTTGTTTGCATTTATTATGAAAACCATTTTGGACAAGTGTTTGGCTGCTCATAGTGCTTGCGTTTCATTAGTTTTACTTGTGCTTTAATTGATCTTTATTTCCCCTGATTATGATCATAATTAAACACCAGAAAGCTGTTCGAGCTTCCAGCCATCTGCCAGGTTGGATGATGGGCAGTATCAGCATTGGTATATGGGTAGAAGGCCACGACAGTACACTCTGCCAAGAGCCCAGGCCTCAAAATGCCCAATCAAATGGCTGTTTTAAGGTCAGCTGGATTCAGCAGAACTTTAAAATCTATTTATGCATCCTATAAAAGTAACAGCATGATACGGCAACCAAACATAAGATCTGACATGTTTGCAACATGCATTATCAACTAAAAAAGTTTTAGTTTTATTACCTGTTTGTGAGTGTGTTCATCTGTTGTGTTAGCAAAATATCTCATGAAATGCTGAATACATTTTCTTAAAACCTAACCATTGGATTCACATCAGTAGCTTAATGTTTGGAGTTTGTCAGGATCTATTTTTTTGTTGTTGTTCTGTTTTTTTATTTTTGTTTGTTTTTTTGTTTTGTTTTTTTGTTTTGTTTTATTTTATTTATTTATTTTGCTTTTGTGCTTTAGAACTAGGATCTTTGGATTTAGTTTTGTTAGTTATGTTTTCTCTTGTGTTCTGCTACATTACTGACTCCCCTCTCAGTCAGTTCCCTTCTCCACTCAATCAGTGAGCCATACCCACTCTCATCTGTTTAATTATATAACAGCAACTTTCTAATTCTTCAAGATTGGACTGTTTATGAACAATTCATTGATTTTTATATGCAATTTTTTAATATTATCATCTCCATTTTTATCTGAGCGTTCCTCATCAAGCATCTGTTTTTATTTAAAACTATTCCAATTTGAACTTCCATGAGCATATTTATTTAAAACCCCTAAGGGACACTTCATCACTGGGCCCAGTCTGTACCACCATTTTTAACCATTTCAACCRCTGTAACATATACTTGGTTGACATTCAGTCCTCCTAAAAATATTCCAACATGCTAAAATCTCTGCAACAATGATGGATTTTAAATGGCACCAACCAGTCACATGATTTGCTAGTGAATCGAAGATACCAATAGTCATTAAGTCAAAAGGCCACATTCTCATGATGAAAAAAGAYGCCATTAAAAACATCTACTTTACATTTTGATTTTCTTTGGATTATGTCCTCACRTTAGATTTATCCACATTCCGATTTTTATAGTTCAGGCTCTACTCAGCTCAAATCGAGTTATGAACTTAATCAATCGGCGCGGTCCTCCACCATTGACTGTTTTATGATTGGCCGAGGTCGCCAGGTTTTATTGACCCGATAACCCCAGATGAAAATGGCCGTGCGGGATTGACTATGAGTGGAAGAAACGAACTGGGCAGGAAACGCTCAACTCTGTCACCTCTCTGTCATCACTGCCAGTTAAACACTTCATGAGATTTGACTTGAACTAATTTCTTCTGATATTTCTACAATTGATGGCTGATGGTGAAGAGTACTACATAAAGACAGTCGTATAGAGTAGCTGATGTGAATGGGCCCAGGTGAGAATTTGGGGCCTACATGATGAATGAAGTGGGAATCCTGCCCTTTTCCTTCTCTCTTATTCTCAGTCTCTGTAGTCTATTCCATCTCTTTCCACCGGGATGAGGAGACACATGAATGTGTTCTTGACCTCCAGGAGGAAACAAAGTTGCTGTTACCACAGCTGCGTGATGAGCAGGTCTTCATCCACAGGGAGTGAGCTTTGCACTGTAGCTTGGTTTGGGGAGTTTCTGCTGCAGCCAACGGATTCAACAAGCAGTGGAATACAGATGTGAGKAGCTGGAGGACAGACAGGATTTTAAGCTCATGCAAGACATAAATTTAAAAAAGTAAAAAAAATTTTGATTTTATCTGAAAGGAGTTTATATGAAGTTCAAACATGCAGTCTTTACCACACAACAGAGATCCAAATTTTCAAATAAGGTTCTTACTCAGTCATTAAACTTTACATTTAAAAACTGTGAACTTGTTTAATTTWAAGCACTATATTTCCCAGAAGAAATACAACTCTTCCATCACTTTACACAACAGAGTTTTAAACTAAGATCATTTTATATATGTTTAGAAATGGGTTTTTTGTTGTTGATTTGTTCAACCTGAACMCTGCTGGTTGCCACATGACCTAATCACCTGTTTTCCCCATGTTTTTGTCATCTGAGTGTCTTCTTGAATGGGTGTTCTTAAATGTAATTTAATCATCAATCAATCAATCAATCAATCAATCAATCAATCAATCAATCAATCAATCAATCATCAATCAATCAATCAATCAATCAATCAATCAATCAATCATCAATCAATCAATCAATCAGAATGACTTAAAATTAGATGTGGATGTCCAAAGGAAACACTCTCGATTTACTGGTCCTATGTTCCAACCCTCATTTGTGGTCATTARGCATGGTTCACAACTGAAAGAACGAGATCCTGGTTACAAGCAGCCAAAGTGAGCTTCCTTTGTAGACGGGCCAGGCTCAAACTTAGAGACAGGGTGAGGAGCTGTGTAATCCAGCGGGGAACTCAGAGTCGCTGCTCTTTTGCCTCCTTTATGCCTCCCTTTGGAGGTGTTGTGGRCATGTCCCACAGATAGGAGGTCTCGTGGAAAACCCAGGACTCGTTGGAGGGATTGTGTTTCCTCTCTGGCCTAGGAATGCCTTGGGGGTCCTCCAGGATGAGCTGGAAAGTGTTGCTGAGGAGACAGATGCCTGGGTTTTTACCTGGACATTTTGGGCCTGCAACCCAACTACCAATGTTGTATAAAGTACCTCAAGGCGATAGTTGAGTAAAAGTATGAATATCTTAGCATAAAATTGCTTTGGTAAAAGCAAAAAAAGATCTTCTTCATACTGGACTACATATGTTTGATTGGACAGGATTGTACAAACCAGCAGGATGTTAGAATGGTATATATTTATACTTCTCATCCAACCACAATTTAATTCACTCTATCCAGGAGGCACAATTTATCTGGATATTTCTTTAATACTGACAAGTCGAATGAATGATGAAAACAAGAAAAAGTGAAATAGGAGTAATAATGTTCCACTTCTTACCTTATTTTAAAAATGTAGGGTGTAGAAAGTACAGATAATTGTGTGAAAATTTTAAGAATAGAATTAAAAAATAGGGAAAAAAATGTGTACTCAAGAAAATTATAGATAACCAAAATTTCTACCTAAGTACAATAACACAGWACAACTCTACCGACGAATAAGTTTATATTTAAGCCTGAATAAAAGGATGTATGTTAGATGACATGATTGAACTTTTGCAACAAAAYCTGAAGGTAAAAAAAATGTGGACACTGAACTTGTCATGCAGTCCACTGCTCCGGTGTGCTAACCACCGTGGTCCATGCAGCTTTAACACATATGGCTTTCCTTAGATCATTACTTCCATTAAGTCATTAAGCCTCGGCCTGAGCGCAGGCGGTTTGTTGGGCACATTAAAGAGTTAACACTTTCTGTCTCCACAACCCAAAGGGCTGCTCTGTCTGCTGTGGCATCTGACACATCGTTCCATCGCTATAATTAGGGAAATTGCGCCTAACAGGTCCAGCTTTTAGTAATAGTCTCATTTCTTCCATATTGCTCTGATGAGAACAAACTGCAAGAGGATGTCCCCGTAAACTCTTTGGACCAAACSCCTCCTTTGTCCGTTCAGGTTTGATCCGTTATCGCTCCCCACATTTGCCACATACAAACAGCACACATCTCTAACGGTCCTAATGAGTAAACATACGTCCAAACCCCCACCCTCCCTATGCTCTTTACCACATACTCTATTTGGAGACCTTTGATCAAGCAGCTATCATTTTAGAAAGGAGTTAAGCAAGTGTGAGGAGGGGAGAGGGCAATTTGGGAAGAATGAAGGATGGTGAGACGATTCAGAAGAGAATAGCATGACAAGCTTTCATCTTGCCCCCCTTCTCYACCCAGTACCCACTCCTCCATCTCTTCACCACCACACGCAAACCCCTTCTTCTCTGACCAAATTAAATTAAAACCAGATGGAGCGGGGCCTGGACTGTGCGTTGTGTTAGATTGTCATGGCGTATAAACCAYGATTTCACATTGAAATGGTCTGCCTGAACAGAAAACAACAACAACAAGAGGCAGACAGAGGTAGAAAGGTAATGGGGTAGAGTCTGAGAGAGGAGCAGCTTTAAAAGTAGATAAAGAGAAGAGAGTTTCTGAGAAAACCAGAAACAGAGGGATGAAGGACTGAGAAACATGGCAGCGCCTCCAAAAGATCCATCCCACTGGTCGCACAGCTGGTGCATCCTGATGATATGAACGCCATATGACATGGAGACAGGCTTGCATCAGGGAGCCCCAGGATGGTGCCATACCTTCACAGACAGGATTCAACACTCTGCATAAATCTGAATCCAAATCCAATAAACATTCAACAGCTAAACCTAATTCTGAATATTGCCTGGAAATTAAATCTGCAAAGGACAAACTTTTTTTTAGAGAGCTTATTTACCACTGGTACTGATCATCACTTTGCTAAATGGCAACCAGAGAATATAGGAATTTTAAAATCCTAAAAGATGAAGCTACATTTCACAAGAAATATATGCTTCTTTACCTTCAAAATTGTCCACAAAGCAAACTTTTAAAGTTATGGCGCATTACACCAATTACAGGATATTGATGTCAGTGTAATCAGTGTAATCAAGTATGAATTATATATAT
>NW_013952777.1:373834-382045 GCF_001266775.1 Austrofundulus limnaeus
AGAAATTGTTGACTTGGTTAAGTAAACCCAACACGTCTACTTTTGAGTGTAAGTTAAATTTTATGCTTGTGCTAATCCAAGTATACAGTTTCATCATGCACATATCTATCAAAGTCCTTTCTTTTTAATGTTGCAAAAATTTAGTAAAAAATAGGTAGTTTTTCATTTTTGAATTGTTTACTTGTGCTGGACAACTGCTTCTGACCATCAGAACTCTACCTCCTAACCATGTTTGAGATGAAGAAGCCACTTTAATGAGTTTGAGATTTGATCAGAATATTTGTGAACCACTCACTTGGTCGAACATCAGATCTGAGACTGGATTTCTTCTCTGAGAAAGGTGAATTGAGTAAAAATCCATACAAAACAGCTGGAGTCCAAATTAGGGGTCCTGCTTGGATAAGAGGGTGGCATCTGACATAATAGTCTATAAGAATGTCAATAAGTTCAGGAAAAATAGGAGATTTAAAATGCCATATACAAAAATTTTATTGTAGTTTAATAAACTGAATTTTCACAAAATGTAGACTTTTTGCTTATGTGGTAATCCTGTGATGTTTAAATGATAAACTCCCTCAAGTCAAAAGACAAAATGCTCCAGAATTCCTCTATTTACCACAAATTATTTTTAATGACATCAAGAGAATTACATCACCCAGACCAGTTTTTGTGGYAGTTACCTTACATGAAAAACATAATTGTTTTTAAAAGCTGAAAAATGATCACAAAATAATCCACACAGCTCCATTTMTCTCTTTATGAAATCCTAAGTTTAGGACTGACCTGTCAGTTTTCCTCCTAACTTTAGCCAACTATCAGACGGGCCTAACACTCCAACCATAACACGAGTGTGACACTTCAACTGTTGTGAAACATTCATCTTTCGTTTTGCCACAGCCAGATCAACGCTCTACTTAACCTCTTGAGGGATGGAATTACAAGTTTGACTTCAACCAGCGATATCGTCTCATTGCAGGTGTCATTACCCCAGCTTATAATTGACAGAAGCATTAACATGTCATTAACACATAAGCTTAGTCTTATATGTGAACCTTTTAATGAGGCCATCTTTCAACATTAATAGATTAGTTATCATGGGTAATGACTCGGGTGTCTTTGCCTGTCCCCGCAGGTCGGTGTAAAGAAAACTCAGCATAATGTTTTTAGTTGGGGGTGGGGGTGTGGATGGGTCCCCCAGGAAATGAGAGGGGAGATTGTTCAGGGCCATTGTAAAGGGAGACAGCAACAGTTATGGTCATCCGTCCAGTGACCTTCAATTGGGAGAAATAAGTGAGAAAGATATTCAGTTCAGCAGGATATAGATGGTTCAGTAAAACTTAATTGCATGGTGGTACAGTCTGGTAAGACTGATACTTTGCAACAAGAAGGATCTGGGTTCAAAGCTTTGGCATAGAGTTTGGTTTTTGGTGAGCTTTGCCTGGTATYATGAGATGCCTGATGCAGTCCAAACACATAAACGTAGACCAATTACTAACAAATTGTTGCAACAATGCTTTTCTTTTTAACTGTTGTTGAACCAGGCAAATCTCATTGAGACTGCAGATCTTGTTTTCAAGGGAGGCCTGGGCCTGAAGGCAACCTTTTGTGCATGTTTTTGGGGGAAACCGGAGCACCCGGAGAAAACCCACACAAACACGAGGAGAACATGCAAACTCCGCACAGGAAAACCCCAGGTCCGAACCAGGGGACAAACCCAGGACCTTCTTGCTGTGAGGCATCCGTGCTAACCACTGACCCATTGTGCTGCCAATGAAATAGCAATAAATTTCCTCCCGAGCACGTGATTGGCATCACCTGAAGCCACAGTAGAATAAGCTGTTTGGCAAAGAAGATATGGCTTTTTTTTTCCTTGTGCCAACCCACATACTCAACTCTACTGTKCATCCCACAAATGCATGTTCCTTACAAATGTGGCAACATTTAACAGGGAAAGTAGCAGGCTTTCCAACAGTTTATTTATTGCCAGGAAGCATTGATGCAACAAATAAATAATTGACCAAATCGAAATTTCTTTACTCTTTGTGCTGTCAATTCTAAGCCTAGATATGGGTATGTGTTCTTGGTTGTTCATGGCAGCATGATGGACTGACAACCTGTCTAGGATGTTTTCCACCTCTTGCCCAATGAATGATGGAAATATGCACCAGCTCCCATCTGAACAGGAGTGAGGGTCCAAAATGAAAGGATGGTTTGCGTGTTGGTATGATGGTAAAGTAAAACAAAATTTTGAGCGCAGATGTCTCCTTTGCATTTTACCTGTTTTTTTAACTCAATCCTTGGCTGTGAAATTGTGTTTTAGGTGAAGTTTCAATCTGTTAGCTTACCTACTCTCTAACCCTTAAACTGCTCTGCTTCCCTCCACCCCTCCCGCCCACCGAGTTGCCTGAAACTAATCACAGTGAGCTGAAGTTGTGCCTTGTTTACATCAGAGCCTTGAGTTAAAGACAACAATTAATCTCCTGGAAGGCTTCCCGYCACCTCAGCTGCCGCTGATGATTGATTAAAGCTGGTTCTGGCGTGGCGGTGGCTGAACCAAGCTACGGTTTCCACCAACAGAAGAAGCTGTATGAACGGTGAGGTCCTCTCAGTGCCAGACTCTCCAGGATCATGGGTGTTTGAGACGCCACACACACACACACACACACACACCCGCACCCCCTCCTTGAAATTTTCTGATGCAAAAACCAGGTAACCCTCCACTGCACTCTCCTCGCCTCCTGTCTTTCTTCCTTTGCTCCCATTTCTCAGTCCTTGCGGACTCAGTGATGGATTGTATTTTGCTCCTCAGAAACACATTGTTTTCTTTAGCACAGCAGGGTATTCTATTTGCAAAGGTCGGGCCGGAGAGCTATTGTGGACATCTATCACCTCAGAGGTGCCTCTGGTAAGCACGTTCCTGCTTTTAAGATGGGGAGCAGTTGTGTGCAATGGATAGCTGGAACTGACGGCTCTCACATCCTAACGCAGTAAAGCTGAAGCTGCCTGTAAGATGAGGAAACTGGGTTAAATAGTAACACATTTCTCACAACTTTTAGTGGGGGATATATCACATTATAACAAGTCTTTAGCCAAAGATGGAAAAATTCTTTTTTTAGAAGAATTTAAAGAGTCTAACAGAAGTTCATCCAAAGCAGTCTGAACATGAAGAAAAAACAAACTCATTCTGATTTCAGACATTTACTTCAAATCACAATAGAACCACTGGGCCTCACCAGTGATGAAAACAGAGGAAAGAAGTTGCAATTACTTTCTCCAGTGGTGCATACGTGCCCRTCCTTATTGCATGACAAAAACTGCCCAAGTTGGAGTCAGTCATTATCGGTTAATCAACATGTAGGCGCTATGGATTAACTCATACCCTCACAGTGTTTTAACTCCTGAAATGCAATTCCGTTTGAGTTTTTCTCAAGTCACTGTTTCACAATCTCCCAAATGGCAGCTTCCAAAGGGAGGATTACTCACTCTAAGTCTCCTTTTAGCACCTCCACGTGACAGTCAAACCGTCGGTGTTTCGTAGATGGCGACAGATGACAGCCTTGAACCCACCAACGTTCACTTGGCAGGCCAGTGAAATGCGCTGAAAAAAGTCYGTCTCACCGTATTTTCACTACTTCTTTCACCTCCAGAGAGGATGAATACATATACAGAGGTCCTGATATGTTTTACATGCTGTCCTCTGGAGAGAAAGGGCGGTGGGGGAGGGGGGGGTATTTGTAATGTTGCTGTTTCAACAGGGCGATGATGTACACTCCCCAGTTCTGTGGAAATAGATTGGAAATGATGTGAAACACAAACAGGATGAGTGACTCTAAGACTAAATGCCAGAAATGAAAAATACAAACAAGGGCATCTGTTTGTTTGATTTTATTTTATTTTTGTAATTGTGACAAAAAAGTGTAATGTAAATAAAATATACACTAAATCTTGTTATTTATTTTTGCTTAACTCAGTCTCTTTCTCACACACACAGAGAGGGGAGGTCGRGGTTCCTTTGTGCCCAGCAGACGAGTGGTGGTGGTGGGGTGTGTTGAACTTGTGACCCTTCCCTTTGGGCAAGAGGCCCTCGGGGTTGCAGTATCACAGAGCTGATCCACTCCAGCCTGCCTGGCTTGGCTCGAGCTCCGCCTGTCCGTCCACTCCCACAGCTGGCACGTAACACACAGCACTCACTGTACACCCCCAGCGCCTTCCAGCAGCACTAMATGAGCTCACGCTATGATGCAACAATAAAGCATCACTGTGAAAATCGCACTCAGAGGATTTGACATAATCCTACAAATAAGTGGCTACATGAAAGATAAGATCGTGTTGTGAAATGTAATACAGTTTTATCAGTAAAAATGGTATTTATAAAAGGGCCAATTTCATTTTATATTGAAATGTATCAGTTTGTTGTGCACAACGAAAATTTAAATTGGCCAAGATGGAGGAAAAAAACACTAAATTTCAGCAAATTGTAGCATACAAAAAGAGAAAAGTCACATTTTTTAGTAAACTTTTTTTTGTTGTTTTTTATGCATAGGTCAATACAAATACTAAAACTGTCCCATCAAGAAGAAGCTAAGGTTCCTACAGAGTTTTAAGAAAAGTTCACAATATTTTTCTTGCTTCAGCATCTAAATAATTTTAGCCAATCGTTACAAATTAGACAACATAATTGTTAAATGTTTATAGAGCATAAAATACCCACATGGCATTTTTGCTTTACTCTTCTTTTAGTCTTGTTATTTAAAACAGTGGAACAAAAACAGGTACTAAATTTTATTAATTTTTCAAAGGCTTTTCTCTGGGTTCCTATTTACAAAATACCCAAAAATTATTCCTGCAGCTTCTCTACTTATAAGATATTTATAATGTCTAGATTTTCACCAAAAACATGCATGTTTCATGAAGAAGCTGTAAATTAATTTAATCTTTCTGATAATTAAATGTCTAAAGTAGAATGAAAAGTTTCACGACAAACTGGATGTCTGTAAAATTCAGCTTCAGATTAGAGAATTTGTCAATTTCAGTTCTTTTGACGAATGACAACCGTTCTGTTAATCAGCTGCATWAATCATGTTATCTGCTCCTAAATCTCATAATTCAAACCACGGAGCAGTAATATGTGCTCAGACTTGCAATAATTATAAGATTAATTAGAAAGACAGTATCGACTGAACAGCAATACCGTTTTGAWAATTAGGGCGTTTCAGATTAATAATTATTATTTTATAATTAATTGGACATTTCAGTGCTGATTACTGTTCGTGACATGATGTCTGAATGTCGTGCTATATTTATATTCATCATTATTGAAGGCTCTAATTTAACAGAAGAGAGAAAATAATGTCAGCAGAAATGTTTGAAACATGACATTTAACCAATTTTACAGATAAGCAAAAACTCATATGTTCTGTGAGGGAAAAATAAAATAATTATTGGGGAAAGAATTAATTTGAAACATTGAGATTTTCTTAGTTTTTTTTTTTTTTTTTGAAAGTGTGTGAAACGTATCACAAATTTAGAAAAAGTAAAAACCTAAAATATGAGTGTTGTTCCTTTTTTATTAATTAATTTATTTATTATTTATTTTTGGCTTAATGTTGTAAAATTTCTACACTGACGGTTTAACATGCGTGGACAGAGCTGAGAGAGAGAGTCTGTGGAGCACAAGAAAAGAGAGGAGTCAGCCCATGGTTATCAGGGTGTCAGCACCCCCTGCTGGTTTTGGTTCATGACAGAGAAACCAGGACCTGGATGGTCGAAGCCCTCTCCACCCATTCACCCTCTCATTCTGCTTCCACATCATGTTACAACCCAGAGCTCAGCAGATAAAGTGGAGTAATGAAAACACTCAGTGTGGTGGAGCAGAGAGCCACTAAAAAAAAAAAAAAAAAGCACCGGGGTGTTACCTTTTCATTTATTAACGTAAGCTGGGGGAAGATTTTAATCTTGTCCTCATAACTGAAATATTATGAAACACAAATCTTAATCTTTCTGTTTTAGTTTTAGCTGAGGTTAATAAATTCAGGTTTGATATTTCTACTCTGACAGTCAGGTTCAAATTAGACTAATTTATTGAAGATTCCTAGTTTGTATATTTATGTTTTATTGCTTTAAAAAACTACATTTTCTCTATTTTGCATAAACAAATCAATAAAAAGAAACACAGCTTTAGAAAATACCCTCAAACAGTAAAGTAAAGAATAATAAGAATATTAGTGATTAATTTAGACACTGTTTTTTTTTCTTGTCTCATGTAAGGTTCTAATGGTAACTTCTTAATTATTGCTTTTTTAAATACTATTTATAATTTTAACAGAGACAGTATTGTTGAATTGAAGATTATAACAAAACATTGTTTAAATCAATCCTCATTATTTACCTTTCATTCTGTTCTTGACAATAAATAGATTTTTTATGGTTACAAAAAAAGCAAAATGTTTCATGAGAAAAATTGAATTAAAATCAAAAATTAGGGTAAAATAGTTTTTTTCACTGAGATTAWGATTTGTTATTAAATTGTACACTGTCAATTTAAATGACTTGATGTTGGTTTGATTTTCTTAACTTATTTAATAATTAATAAACAAGAACAAACCCTTTTAATAAACTGTTCACACTTTTTTCAAACTGTTTTAAAAAGAAATATGTCTGTCTGCAGCTGTGCCTCCCATCCACACAAAAACTGAGTTTCAGGTGAGAAAAACAGATATTTAAATAAACACTTTCCACATGTGGAAATTAAAAATAAAATCGGATCTAATTGTGTGGTATTTTATAAACAGTGTAGCAGCCTGTGTTGTGCGTGGACACGATCACTTGATGGCCTGGAAACAAACTGAGAACTGCTTTTACAGCTTTTTTTCTTTCTGTCACACTTTATCTCAACTTTGTTCATGTGCTGAAATGAATGCTAACTGAACAGAAACTATAAATGATGTGAAACTTTAAAAAAAGAGTTTAAGGCAATTTTTTTAAATTAGGAAAAGAATGTTGTTTATCTGTATTTTAACGTCAATAATGAAAGTATTTTTGTTTAGTTTAGTGTAGATAGAGGGAAATATCTATGAAATTATCTGTAAACAGGTCCTTTAATTACTGAGCAATAGAGCGATGATGTTATACAGTATTTACATCCTTTTTTGCCAGGAAGCCACTTTTAAAGCATGAAATCTTCTAATAAATGATATGTAAAAAAAAAGTAATCTGGTCCAGGTTATTACTAACATCAGAAATATAATCTGACTGAAGTGTCAGAGGATATCTTTGTGAAAGCAGGCCTGGACATAGTGATGCAGTTTGACAAATGCCTTCCCCACATAATGACAGACAATCCATCAYAGTGAGGAGGAATCGTTAAAACGCTCTGTACACAAACACAGGTGCTTTCATTTACACTGCTGATTAAACCTCCTTTCACAACACGGAATATAGACCAGACCTGACATCTGACTGACTACTTCTTAAAGTTTTTTTTTCATTCAGATAATTTGAAGCATACATAGGCTAAGCCATTACTGTAATAAAAGACCAACTTGATTTGACTTTATGTTGCTGTTGGCCTTTCTGTAGGTAATTAGTAAATTACAGGATCAATATTTGTGCATGCATCACATTTAAACATTCTTTCCTGTTAAAACAGGAACATTTTTTACACTTTATTATTTTCTCAAAGATCGTCAGAGCTAATCTAAAATGTGTCGTCTTGAATCTAAAAAAAAAAAACTAGCAAAAGCCCACTGACGTTCCGAACAAAGCTAAAAAATAAAACTAAAAACGTCAACCGTTCTGTTGCTTTRCTGTCCAATGCCAGATGTGACTGAATGAGAAAATACACCAAACCACAGGAAAATCAAGGTCTCAAATCAAAGCCAGTAATGTGAAACTGGAGAAGAGAACATTGTACATGACACAACCAACTCCCATGTGGACGTAGGAGAGAAGGGTGACACTTACAGGGGGCTCCGGGTCTTGTCGTTAGCCAACGATGGGCTGCTCTTTCTGGGTTATCAGCCTTCTCCCGTGACCCCCAAGTGAAGCAGCAGGGGCTGTTGTGTTGTTTCATTATCACAGAGGTTCACGTAGCATGGAGAGGCACCATCATTATCCATCAGGCTTAATGAGACTATCTCACTGCCGTAAAGGTCAGGCAATTACCGCTGGTGCAGTTTTCAGCCTGCAGACGCAAAGGGGTTGAGGAAGATG
>NW_013952777.1:382227-383538 GCF_001266775.1 Austrofundulus limnaeus
ATGTATAATTATACATTTAACAAAAAAAACTGTAAATAATAATAGTAATGAAAAAAGTGCAATTATCAGTTTGATTTGTGCTGCAGGTTCTTGGACTGATTTGTGGAAGAGCAACTGCGACTCTGTAAARCATTAAGTGACTTCTCAGTCTGGATCATGTACAGTATATGACAGGCCTATAATTGGATCAGCCATTGGACCTTTGACTTGTGTCATGTGACATCACCTCCAGGCTGAGTTTGTATCTCTTACATATTTTGAACCGTATACGCAGCCGTAAAGTCAAACTGCTCTGTCTTTTACCTATCAATGCCCCCGAATAGGAGTCTGGGCTTGATTTGTTTCAGTCAGTTAAAATTTGTAAATGGAAGTACCTTTAACTTACATTCTATTGACATAGGAAAAAAGTTAGCTTCATTTTGTTAAACATTTATGGACATAGTATTTAACATCCAAAACAGTCCACACCAGGTGTCTGCAGGGCTTAGTTGGCTGAAGGGTAGTACAAAAAGGGAAGCCTGGTTGATTTCCAGCTCAATTCTTTTACAGATTATTTTTTAGCTGTTTTAGGCTCTTGGGTCTAACCCTTAGTATACYAAACATATATTGGCAGCCTCCAAATAAACTAAATCAACCAATATACAAATGCAGGGCAGACAAAAGACACATACCTGTTTTGTAATATTACATTATTTGTTTGTATTCAACTCACTAAAGTGTAATACAAGCAACAAAACCACCACTTTCAGCTCAATCTGTGGAACATCTGGCACCTTTAACTCCTTAATAAATTTCTAAAAGTTCTTTGTGACATATTTATTGTTAAAGACCAATATACACWTGAATGTAACACTGTCAGCCAGGCAATAAGCTTTGAAGTTAATAAAAACATAAAGCTAAACTGTCACTTTACCATCATATTCAGATCTTGTCAYGGTCTATTTTTTTTCTGTTAATAGTTTGTGTTTCTCCTCTTAGTGGTTTTGCTGCAGATACAAGTGTTTTTTTCCATTCTGTGTCCTCCAGTCAGTCTTTGTCTTAGCACTGGCCTCATTCACCTGTTCCTCATGTGTAAAATAAAATTTTTTTTTGATGATTAGCTCTGACTGTCCCCTGTTCCCTGAGTCATTCTGCCTCAATATGTCACAAATTGTTTTTGGTTTGATGAGAAAAAAAACAGTGTTGTATAAAGGACCACAAAGTGATACTTGAGTAAAAGTACAAGTATCTTACCAAAAAATTACTTTGGTAAAAGTTAAAGTGTGCTTTAGGAATATTACTTGAGTAAAACTTTTAAAGTATCTGATATTT
>NW_013952777.1:384415-388363 GCF_001266775.1 Austrofundulus limnaeus
GTGTGTGTGTGTGTGTGTGTGTGTGTGTGTGTGTGTGTGTGTGTGTGTGTGTTTGATAAAAGAAAAGGAAAAACTATGAGAACTAAGAAACAACTAAATATTCAAGATGAAACTATTAGTTATTTGTTTTAAATCTTTTTGGTTCTAAAATATTTTACTAATAAACAACTTATTTAAAGTATTTCTCCCTAAAAGAGTCACATATACTGACACATAATTATTGTCCCATTAGCAATGACGAACGTTAGACTCTTCACTATTTTCACTATTTCGCTTCATTTCAGCATAAAATAATGTTACTCTAAATGATGTCTCCAGCAATGAAAAGATACCTGCATGATAAATGTTTTARAAAAATAGCACCCCTCTTCGCTATCTCGCCTGCAGGGCTGCAGGCAGTCCTGGGACAGGTTTATGTCCCTCTTGCAGGATCTGAACCACTGGTTACAGTGTTTTAACTGCTGGATTAATGGGGTGGCAGGAGGGGCCATAAATTGATAATATAACCACTGAACATACTTGCCAGGACAATTAAGATAACACAAGTGGAAATAGAGCCGCCATGAATCGYCGTGGCAAAGAGCAATGGCTGCGATGCACGCCCTTGACGCCTTTGGCTGCAAACTGTCGTCAGTGTTCCTCCAGAGATGAGCAGCAGTTAACATCTAACAACCACACAGGACAGTCAGAGAGGAAAAGAAGACACTCTGAGAATATAAGATATTTGGTGCAGTTTATTAGACATGAAGATTTTTCACAATTAGTTTTTGGAGAAGCATTAGTGATGATAATGTCAACTCTTCATGAAGACATTGTCAAAACAGACATCAAGACTCCACTCAAARACTTGTTCCGTATCGCAGCTTGTCCTGTCAGAAAACCTCTGCAGGAATTCTTAGTTTATTACATGTGGTTTGACATTTCAAATGCAGCAAACAGAATATTCAAAAGGTCATTGGGCTTGGTTTGTATGTCACTGTGCAAAAAAGATGAGAATAATTTGTTTAATTCTTCTCTCATTTTAATATGTTCTGTGATTGAAAAGGATGTCCAAGTTAGGTATAAAGTAAAGTATACTTTAAGTAAAACAAGTCAGATTCAGTTGTGGCCTATGGCTAATTAAATGGCTTATAAAAAAAAGGTGACAGAAACAATTAATTTCAGAGGCAGGCCTGTAAAACTAAGAACAACTCTGTTCTGTGTGATTAGAAACTTTGAAGTTAATGCACACATACTCAGTTGTGTAATTTAAGAAAATCATTTTTACAGAGACCCCAAAGTCACTCTAGGGGCCCATTCCTTTCATCCTGGCCTGGTCATCACTTTCAGTTATTGAATTTTAATCCTCTAAAAATAATAAATACAGACATGCCTTTATCACACAAAGTGATTCTGCCTTCTGTAGATTAGATTCCAGGATTGTTGCTCATTCGAAAGATGTTTTTTTTCTTCTACTTCTGTCACCATTAGCCACTAGATAACGAGCACAAGGCGATAAACAAGTAACAAAAACAAAGGCGTAATAAGAGGTTGAAAAATGATGCCGAGAGGTTGTAACCAAGATGAAAAGACTCGTTCTGATGCCTAATGAAGACACATGCCCATTTTTCTCTGACACAGTTCTAATTACAGGCTAAGCTTCCATTAATTGCTCATGAAATATTAAGTTTCATTAGCTAATAAAATCTAACTGCAAAAATTGAATGCAGGGTTACTGGAGAATTTCAGCCAGGTAAAGAAATAAAGTGAGGTCTGGGGCTTAATTGCTGTGAACAAAGATAACAAAATGTTCTGTTGTTGTATTACCATTCAACACTGTCAAATCTGAAGCGCAAAGGTTCATTTTATGGTTATTAAAGAAGTGTAAATAAGTTTGAGGTATTATCACTCACTGCCTAAGGGAGGACAATAATATTTTTGCCTGTGCTTTTCTGTCTGTTTTTAGTAAAATATCTCTTCAACCRTTAGACAAAGTTTAAGAAAACCTGTAGAAAATAATCACTGAATGTATAACAGACAATCTTTTGGATTTAAGATGTTCACCACAACTAAAACAGAATCGAGTCAGTTTTACAGCTATTTAAACTTGTGTGGTAGTCAGTGAACGTGATTGACAACAAATATTCAGTGTGAGAGACATCACAATGTTGCATAAAATTGTGCATATTTTTAAGTTTTGAACAAATTAAAACTCTGGCATGAAAGTTGTTGGTGGATATGCTTTTATTCAAGGAATGCAAGCTTTTATGTTATCATGAGATTTCAAGTCCACACCAGGGCCACGTTGGGACAAACAAAACATCTATTCACATTCTGAATCACATCGAATGTTGTAGTGCTCGAGACAATCAAGACCATTTTTTGGTGGTCTCAGACTCGACCACAGACTCGGTCTTGTATCGGTCTACGATGGTATTGAGGACTGTGGATTTTGTTTCAAGACAAGTCAACTATCACTAAATTGCTAGAATATTATCCAATTTATTTGTCGACATCCTTGGTTTCGCTGGATGAAAAACTCGCTGATTAAAATCCAAACGTGATTCATTGCTAATTATGTGTTTTTGTTACCGCTGTCACCCCACCCACTTTCACTCGCACACAGCACTCCAAGACAGTGATCAATGGTTGTCTGGGAGCAGAAGATGTCTGCAAAATCTTCAGTAATTCAATTTGGCTACATWAATCATAAAGAATATACTGTAATTGTAAAACAACATCCAGGAAAAAGCAAATTGTGCAGTGCTTCACTTTCAGATGCAGTGGGTTCTGCATCAAACTTTTATCATCACTTAGAAAGGAAACACAAAGAAATGTAAGCAATGTGTGATGTTAGCAAAGCTAGCTGACGTTCGCAATCTGCCTTTGTACCAAAATTCTTTATCCGGCCCTCAAACAGCGATTAAGTCAATATTAACTGTTTTAGCTACCTGTGTATAGCATACTGTATGTGTCAGGGCACTACCCAGAAAATACAATAAGTGATCAAAATTCAAATATGGTTAGACATGATATTGAATTCATGTTGAAAGTAGGCCCATACAAAAAGAGGTTGATGACTTACTTGTTGAAACAATGTTAWGTTTTCAACCATAACTGATACTACTGTATATCACTGTTGATTCAACTTTGATTAGATGCTGGCATTTCAATCATTAGAATTTGACCTTGAAACATTGACTCAATAACGTATTTTCAACATTTGTTATTTGGCTAGAACTGGATGATTGTTTGATGGTTGATTCACCATCAGTTGGCACCAGCTTCCCCTCAACCCAGAAAGAAAAAAGCAGGTACGAAGATGGATGGATTTAATTGGTGAAATGGTTTAGAAACCATTTCATGTATCTGTTAGCCTTTAGCCTAAGTGAAGATAAAATCGAGCTCCTCTCGTTCTCTGCTCCGATAATATCTGCATTAAATTGGCTCATTTACCCAAAGATAATACAGATATATTCTCTCATTCTATCCCCTCTGGTTCTCAATTCAAGCAAAAACTTCAGGAAGAACAAGAGAATTAATCATCAATGGTTGGCCAGTAATGAACCAGAAACCTGATGTTTTTGGTAAATTATAATGAATGACCGTGTAAACTCAGTCCGGCTCAGGTGCCTTCAGCTTAAAGGCCTCAACAAAATGAATAAAAGACCCTGAAGTGGGACGGCCTCTGAAGCGCCCGATTGATTTTCCTATTTTCTTGCTGCCAGCCTTCCTCTGAGGAATGAGTTTTAATTCTGGCAATGCATGATTAAGTCTGTGGGAGCACAACGCTGGCCTGCATGGCTGGGAAAGTGGATGTGGTTGGAAAGCAAAAGAAAAGAAAGAGGATTGTGACAGAGTGTGTGTGTAGGTTTCCGTTAGCCAGCTTTTAGATTTGTATTTAAATGTGTGTGTGTGTGTGTGTGTGTGTGTGTGTGTGTGTGTGTGTGTGTGTGTGTGTGTGTGTGT
>NW_013952777.1:388452-390469 GCF_001266775.1 Austrofundulus limnaeus
GTGTGTGTGTGTGTGTGTGTGTGTGTGTGTGTGTGTGGGGCGCTGTGGTTCTTCAGAGGTCCTGAATGGCACCTGTCAGGCTCTTGATTAACGAGGCCTTCCGTCCTTCAATTCCCCAGCTTGTCACTCAGAAAGGACGCATTAATCTTCATCCCTCGCTTGTCAGGTCAGGGCCAGTCCAAACCATCCACCAGTGCAGTGTGTTACCATATATTTGTCCGTTTAAAGCGAGCCTAAGCGTGTTTGGACGTCGGTCACACGTGTCTTTGCTCATGTGTGAGATTGAACGTGCATGTTGGAGTGCATGTGTGACATTGCTGGGGTAGAAGAGGTGAGTTGAAAAACATGGCTGTACAAAAAGACAAAAATGACACTACAAGGGCAAAATAGCATCAGAAAAATATACAAAAAGGCTTTTAATTAATATCTTTCCCTATAAAATCATCCATTTGCATAATTTATTAGGATTCACAAGAGCATGTGCACTCTGTCACACCCACGTCATTCCCTTGTGAGAGGTGAGAATGCAGGCCGGGGTGATAGGGTGGGGTGGTGGGGGGTTGTGTGTTTGTATGTGCGAGGAAACAGATGGAGAGCAGCACTGCACCTCCTGCTAGTCGACACTCACCAGCAGCAGCGGCAACCCTACCGGCACCCCACCCCGAAAAAACCCTCAATGCTATCCCTCCAACCAATCTGACAGGCCCAGCTGCACTCACGCCAGCCAATCAAAAGACATACCAAAAAAAGGCAGTTCAATTAGTGCATAATGAAGCGACATATATCATCCAATTAGGCATCTGTCATCGAGACACAAAAACGGGAGAAAATAACTTACAGGATTCTTACAGGAAGAATAAAGAGAGTGAAACATAAATAGCACAGAGGCAAAACATGAACAGACCTTCAAATACAGAAAAATACCAGAGGTTAGCTGGATAAAAATGGGGGAATTTAAATGTTAATTGTAAGTATATTAAGTATAAGTGTAAAATAATTTGTAAAAGTATAAGTAGCTAGCATTTACAAGTAAAACAGGAGTGCACTGATATCAAAAACTAGTCAGGGGGTTGGGGGTGGGTTGTAATATGTTGCTGTGCAAGAAAGGTGATGTATTCATTTAAAAATGACAAAATAAAACATTTAATCTGAACCATATTTTTCTCAYATCAGTGATAAATGTGTCTTTAAATTGAAAATTTGAAACCAAATTTTGTGGCTGGATGCCCACGATCGCAATTATTTGTTCAACAGCCAAAGGGAAAACATTCTGATTCAGCCAAGTGCTTTGTTTACTTACAGTGTGGACCTGCATTTCAGAAATACATTCATTGTATGTAGAAAAACTACTGAAGAAAATTATTTTGCACTGAACCGTTAGATATAAATGTCACAGAAAATGAGGAGGAAAATTAGTGGAAGGAAATTAGTGTTTGGTARATTATTTCTTTGCTATGACAATTATTCTTGATTGGCAACACCTGGGGGTACCAGAAGTTTCTAATAAATGTCAACAGCAACAACAAAATAAGCTGTTTGGCAAAAAAAAATTGGCAAATTTTTCATGTGTGCAACCCACATCCTCAGCTCCTCTGCTCATCCCACAAATGCATGTTCCTTACAAATGTGGCACCATTTAAAAGGGAAATAAACAGAAGATTTATTGCCAAGGAGCATTGTTACAAGAAAGAAACAATCTACTAAACAGAAATGGCCGTGCTTTTTGTAGTATAGTTCAGGATATCTTGTTTTACTGTTTGATTTTATACTTTGCAATGAATACCTTTAAATTATTCTATCCATTTCCACAGGTCTTCCTGTTATTCCTGCTCCYTTAAAGAGATTGTACACAAAACTAGGGCCATAAAATACAATATCTAGTGCAATGAAGCTATTGCTTGCAAACTTTGTTCTACACATACCAAGATCATTAAGACATTTTTTAACAAAAGCCTTTTTCATTGAGGGTATTACCACATATTGTTTGCATTATTATAATTATTATTATTATTATTAT
>NW_013952777.1:390661-396106 GCF_001266775.1 Austrofundulus limnaeus
TAGTAGTAGTAGTAGTAGTAGTAGTAGTAATAGTAGTAATAGTAGTAGCAGTAGTAGTAGTAGTAGTAAGCTGTAGTTTACCTTAAAGACTGTCTGTGGTGCATTTTGTTTTCCTAAACCTAACCCAATAGTCTTTCTGTTAGATTTACAACCATCTGCATTTCTTTCGCTCCATGTTGAATTAAGGGTCACAACTAGACTTAAGTGGTTAGACTTGACAGAAAAAAAACGTTGCTGCAGAACAAAATAAAATGTTAAAGAGACAACAAGCATGTTGAAATCTAATGWAGTAGCCACATGCGGCAAGCTGAAAGTTTTGGACGCTCCATAATGAATAACAGGATAAAAGTCATTCAGGTGCTGCTCAGYATTCTTTAACTTTTCATAATAATGTTCTGTCCCTCCTTTATGTTATATGTTCTGATTACAAATWATAAATACTTTAGATAAAAAAAAGTGTGTTCAATTTGCCCTGATTGGAGAGTTCTTTGTTGTTGTTTGCAGGAAGTAAAATAATTTAAAATAGAATTAGTAAAAAAAGGGATTAATATTTTTTTCTTTTTTACTTTAAAAACCTTTAATAAATTCCCTTCCTAAACAAATTCACATCACATCAAACACATTCATCACATTGTCTTTCCTGTCTTTTTTATCTCCTTGTGTTTCTCGTGCCAGCTGTCTCCAAACCCCTGTGGTCCTCCCTCYTTTACC
This sequence comes from Austrofundulus limnaeus, assembly GCF_001266775.1. Taxonomy (NCBI): domain Eukaryota; kingdom Metazoa; phylum Chordata; class Actinopteri; order Cyprinodontiformes; family Rivulidae; genus Austrofundulus; species Austrofundulus limnaeus. Next base: position 391,373 of record NW_013952777.1, read on the forward strand.
CTCCCACCATCTTCTCATTCCTCCTCCCCTCCATCTTTCTATCCCCAGTCCCCAAGCAAGCCGGAAAATGATCCCTAGTAAATAATATATCAAGATAAATGATAATTGCTCACATTTTTTGTGTATTCCRCGTCGGTTAATGAGGGCCATAAATTAGCAATGAATACGACTGACAGCATTTGTCAGGACACGGTCGATGTGCCGTGGAATCCCGATGAATAAAACTACCATTTCTGCTCTTTTTTTTAGCTTTGAAACAATTTTTCTTACTCAGATTACGAGACTAATGTATTCTACTATGATTCATTACTGAAGTTTCCTATTACTTGGATTTTGTAAAAAAAATTWATAAATAAACACTGATTATACTTCCTCCTAAGAACACAGAGAAAGATGGATAACTTGAAAATGTATATATATATATTACATGTTGTTAGGATTTTAAAAATGAAGACTAAGAGCAGCTCCAAAAATGACATAATAAACTGTGTGTTTGGCAAAATAACAGTCCTAATTATTATAAACTAATATCTGTGTTTGATTGTAGAAAACAGGACTTTTAGTCTAATTTTCCATGGTATTTATTACTGAATAGTTAATGAATTGTGTGTGAACTTGTGTTTGTTGCTTAGCAAAAAAAAGGTAAAGATCTGCAAAAGAAAGAGCCCAACTTTCCATACTTAATCTCAAAATAAAATTCTTCTAAAAAGAACTAGAAATTTTAAATATTTTACAAGCCAGTTTTTAAATTTAATTCAAATTCTGTTTATTTATTTACAGCATAAATAATTACACAAAAAATAAAACAAGTCTGTTTTAATCAGTTCATATCCAATTACAGTTCCAAYACCTTTAAACTATTCTATCCATTACAGTTGATTGACCCAAATCAACTGTAATTGGTCAGATGATTTGGGACCAAATATTTAATATGCAAGGAAAACAGGCAATTGCATTAAAACATTGACTTCAGTGTAAATCCCTCTTCCTGAGCAGCACACTGGTGACAGTTGAAAGGAATGACACTGTTTTAACAAAAAAAACTTCCAGCAAAACTAGAAGGATCAACGTCCATCTGCCTGAACTGGCTTGGGTTTGAGTGGACAGGAAAGAAACACAAACCTTTARACCAGGTGTAGCTGCTATGGGAACATTTATATTTATTTGTCTATATCCACTGCATTTTTGTTTTCAGAAAAATGAAATCTCACAGGAACAAGAAGTCTTTTCCCTAATTTTTTATCAGATAAAAATGAGAAAATGTGCTACCAARCAAATCACCAGATCCATCAATTTTAGCCGCTAGGTTTCAAACCATAAAACAAACACTTCGTTTCCATCAAAGTTTTTTATGCACATTTTGAAGCATTGTATTAGGTTGATGGAAATGGCAAAATTTGGAAAAGCTTCCCCAATWTATGCTCACTTGAGTTGGTTTTGGGATTTTCCGGAAAAAAAGTTGATGCTCAAAAGGGGATATGGARACAGATTTGCAGAAGCAGTTCTGATGTATCGAATATTTACCTCACGATTGGTCAGCTGTTTCTGCTGTTATCCCTGATGTTCCCATAACGAGAAGATAATAATATTTATTTCTCTAAGTCTCCAGACATCCAACATCGTAAATACTACTTGATATGACAAACAATTACAACTTGCTCCATAGCAACATATTCCTGATGACTTTTCTACATTGTCTCAAAATGTGTGGTCCGCTAATTTGCAACCTCTACCTCTACTTCCTGTGTATACAGCCATGCGTAACATCATCTAACAAAATTACGCTATGCTAGTCTGGTTGATTCGCTCCAAACTAGTAGATAGAAATACGACTAATTCACATTTCTTTCTTTTCTTTTCTTTTCTTTTTTGTGACACTTTAAAAGTTCATTCAAAATTTGAATTTCATTTGAATGGATTGATTGGGTTTCCAGCCTGAAACATGTACCTATGAGTCCGACCCAAACTGATTCATGAAATGATTCATCCACAATAAGATATTGCATCATTTCAGGAGGAACCAAGAAGTTAGCTGCAAAAATACAGCTTGTGATTTTTTTTCTTATATTCTCATTAAATGAAACAAAATTCAATGCCATGTTATGTAATTTTTTAATAAAACAATGAGCAGCTGTTAGAGTGCCTCCAGCCTCTGTACAGTGATTTCAGGTTGGCTGTACCCGCACCTAGGCCTCGTCCCTACGACCCTGTCACACATCAAAAGGAGGAAGGGGGGAGAGGTGGGGTCTTGGCCATAGATCGCACATGCGAGCGTCCCCTGAGATTGCCTGATTGAAACCTGGCAACAAGAGCAAACAGCTGCTTCAAACAAAAGACATCTGCATATTTCAGATTTGTTTTTCATAAATTAACACCGCAACCTGCCAAAAAAAAGTGCAGGGTGAGGGATGTCTATCGACGTGCGTATAATTAGATAAAGTTTACAAGCTTTGAAAGTATGAAATTAGCATGAGGTAAAGAGCTGATCACAGGGGAATGGTGGAGGGAAGAGGCTTACATGTATCTGCTTTCTTTTGTAATGACAGAGGTGAAGGYGTGCGGAGGAAACACATGAAATAAACATCTCTCTGGTGTTAAAGRCAAAGCAGTTCCTCTCTTTGCAGATGTTCTGGGCTACGTTTTAGCGTGTCTGTGACATCCTGACGGTGAGACGCTTCCAGCTCCAGCCAGAAACCGTCAGGCTTTTTTAAAGTTCTGTCTGTGACCTTCTGACACCTGCTGTGAGTCTGTGTAGACGTGCACAAGAGTGTTTCTGTTCAGCTCCGATAACACCCCGCGCGTTGTCTTCATGGGCTCAGATAGCAAGCTGTTTCACTTGTAAAAAACCCCTTCAATTATTCAGTGAAGTCAAGCCTCCCCTTTATCCCCCACTTGTCTCCGTGGTGTGTTTGGGAACAGGAGAGAGAGAGAAAGAGGCCTGAAGAGTGGGATGAGGAGACAGAGGGAGGGAGGTGGATGAGTGGGAAAGTAGCGGATGGCTCCTCAAAAGCATTGCTGCCTAATTACTAGCTCATTTAGCTCAGCAACCACAGTTATAAATAAACCAACAGCTGGCACGTTGGAAACAGACAACACCAAACACGGAAATGCAGCCCAGTATCGCAGTCAGCTGAAATAAGCGTTGGAATGATAATGGTGTCTGTGAYGTGCAGAAGAACTGTCTGATGTGTCCCATCATGGGTGTTCTGTTTACAATTTAAAACCTCCAATCAGCCTGAGGTGAGGGAGGTCAACTTATTCTGAAAGTAGATATTTTGGAAACACTTTCATTCCAAACTCCTGTAGTTAAAAGATTTAGTTTCCTTAACATGATGTCTACAAAAGCATTTTTTTTTTATTTTTAAAAATGAAAAATTAGATTTCTGTTCTTGCAAGTGTTTTAGTAAAAGCAAGTCATTTTAAAATACTGGTACTTAAATGAAACAATTAAAAAAGTGTTTTATAATTTATTCTTTAAGCTTGTTTCATTTATCCAGTTTGTATTTTAAAATAAAGCTGGGCTGAATTTCACTTCTACACCTGGTGCTTTGGGGGTTGGGGTTGTGCAAAATGTAATATTGTATAAATAAATAGGCAACACTCAAAGTCAACAGAATTGGTTTCTTATATTTTTATTTTATATAATTCATTCCAAGAATGAAAAAAAATAACATTTATTTTTGGCATTATTGTTCTCTCACACTTTGTTCTGTTTCTACGTGTTCTGTAAAGAATCAGACAAAAAAATTTATAAAACCACTCAGTTATTTTGGTGCATGTTACACATAGGGATAACATTTAACAATGTCTGTTTAATGTCCAACTTCTGACTAATATGTCAGCAATTATGTATTGTAAATGGATAAAATGATGAACTGACACAATGACAGTTTGTACTTTTATAGGTTTTAATGATCATTTCTGATGGAAACATTAACTGCTCCTCTCCAAAAGGCAAAATTATGTCAAATATCTGATCTTATACAAAACAACTGGAGCTTTATTTTTTGAGATACTGTAAWCAATCGCTTAAGATTTTTGTTAAATTTTTTGCCAGTAACTTTTAGTCAACTTTGTCTGTCTGTTAGCAAAATATCTTGTAAAACATTGCATGGATTTTATAGAACCCTTTAGAAAGTAATCGCGAACTCAATTCAAGATGGCTGCWACTAAGTGTCGTAAGGCAACAAAATGTTTTACAGTTGGTAGCAGGTTTAGACCCAGAATTCAGACCACATGAGGATCTCAAAAACAAATTGGTTCGTTTAACAAAATGACGTGTTAACCAAAATTTAAATAGAATTCAAAAAGGCAAAAGGGAACAACACAAAAACATGAGGAGGACTGAGACGGCATCTTACAATGAGTAATGTTCAACTGAGGGGAAAACATGCATACAAAATATAAAGACAACACTAATGAATATCCACAAACACCTGAAAAGAACAGAACTGGCAACAGGTGAGTGTGGGTGGGGCCGTCATTTGACAGGGGAGTAATGAAAACATAGGCTACGTTCACACTGCAGGTCTTAATGCTCAGTTCCGATTTTTTGAAAAAATCCGATCTTTTTGTGTGAACGTTCACATTACATTTTAAATGTGACCTGCATCAGACTCCTGTGTGAGGTAAGAGGGTGAGAAAAGGCACAAGAGGAAACAATTCACACCTCGTTGCTACACAGTGCTACACAGCACTGATGTGACATGCATGTGCAGTAAAAGACGTGACGTC
>NW_013952777.1:397266-401489 GCF_001266775.1 Austrofundulus limnaeus
CACACACACACACACACACACACACACACACACACACACACATACATTGTTTGAGAAATTCTGCAGCGTTTTTATGAAGCCAAGCTGAGTAGCAAAATGACAGGTGGGGACCAGAAACACCCCTGGGACGTGTCTTTAAGCCAAACTTCCTCATGGCAGAGCGCACACCACCCCCACCTCCTCCCCACACACCCCGCCCATGACTTCTGCAGGCTCTCGGGTGAACGTGAAACCTAATTGTCTGCTGAGCTCCTAACATCAGTTCTCACTCAGTGAAGCTCTTTTCAGATTAAAAATACCTTTGAGGAAATGTATTTTCAGATGCCAAGTAAACTGCATCATGGCACCCACCACTCCCCCCGCGCCGAAATGGGCGAGACAGAAGCGAAGGTTTTTCTTAAAGAGACAGGGGCCAATTTCAAGGCGTTTAGAAGACGAAGTGATGAGAATATAAGTTTATTTTCTATTTAAACATAAAAACAGCATTTTAATAACAACTAAAGGTGACATAGATACTTTATTATGGTATAGTATTTAAATATATGCCTGAGAAAGACATAATATTGGCCCTTTAATATTGACTGTGGAGGACCACAGACCCAACCCCCAAGACTAGAGGCAGACACAGGGGAGACCAGATCCCAAGGACCCGTGAGGGACCCCAAGCGCAGAGCCCCCAGGGGTACCCTCACAGGAAGATCCACCCACCCACCCTCCAGTTCAGACCATAGGGGAGAACCAGGAGAGCCCCACCAGCAACCACATGCAGTAAACCTCAGGGGCCAGCAGCAACAAGCTCATGGGCCCCGCTGGCACCCACCACACCAGAGCAGATCCAGGCATGGGCACAGAGGCCCGGGCCCCCAGGGCATACCCCCCTTCCCCCAGGTCAAAGCCCGGCAGGGCCAGAGGACCTGAGCCCCAGCAGGTAGTCACCRGGCCGGGCCAGCACATGCCTCAGCGCCCAGCCCCAGACCCCAAGAACCACCAGCGCACTGGCGGGCAACGGCACACCCCACCAGGGGACAGTGTAGCAGTGAGACCTCAGGCAAACCAGCAGGTCGGGGGTGGGGGGGGGGCAGACCCCAGCCTGACAAATATCCAAACATACACATACACAATCGCATCATCCCCACCCTCATCCTCACACCCACTCATTCAAAGACATACAAGGACGCCACATTCCACTTATACCCCGATACACACTCTATACCCCCCAGGTCCTGGACATGCACCCACCCCCTACAGGAGGCAAGACACACCCAAACCCAGGGGGTAAACCCAATCATTCTGGGGTGGAGAGGAGCAGAGAGCCGAGGCCCGGGTTGGGCCGGAACCAGGCCACCCAGCCAGCCCCCCGCTGCAGAGAAGCCACACCCACAACCCCCCCACACCACACACACACACACACACACGCACCTCCAACAGTCAAGTGCACACCCCCAGCTAACCACCTACTGGACCCCGGCAGCCACCTCGGCTAGCGGGCGATCTGCTATAACCAGGAGCCACATTCCAGGAGTCCAAGCAGCACCAGGGAGGATGAAGAGCCAGCCCCGTCCCCGGCAACCCTCCAAGCCCCGAGCCCATCCGCAGCCCAGGACCACACCCGGCGGCCTGCCCTTCCTCCAGACCCCCTCCCCAAATGGCAGTCATGAAACCATTCTAATTATAAAATAAACAACCAAAAACCCCTGTGATATGCATCTCGTTAAAAATCTTCTGTCTTTAATCCTCACAATGAAGAGCTGCTGCAGCTCAAAAGGTTAAAGACTCAAGAAGATCATTTGTTTAATCGCCTGCTGTTTAGTCACAGAATACAAACGCAATATTTTCAGAATAAGAATCAGCTTTTTTGTCATTCACTCATCAGAGGTGCAATGTTGGGGTCAAACACGAGACTGGGGTGGGGTTCAGTGGAGCAAGTGACGTTTTAGGTAAATACTTCATGCTGGAAACGATCTAAGGCCCGCCAGAGTCCAGAGACCAGATTTTGTTTGTCTCATGCTCAGTTCACTAGAGTTTTTAACATGCTTCCTACATAAAAGAGACCAATATGGAATCTGTTTACAAGAACTCTGTATTTTCTCCACATGAATATGTTGTTCTGTCAAGTTATTTCATATTTTTCCTCATTGAGCCTGAATCACTAGCCAGTGCTACGATGTGCATCCGCTCATTTTTCCATGAATTAAAAATAAAAAGAAGAAAAAGTCCTTCGCTTGTCTCTAAGGAAAGACTTTAAACATTTCCATGTTTGTGTCAAAGCTCTCACAACTTCAGGGCTGCCTCTTCTGTTAAGTGATTATACAGACAACTTGGGAGTGATATAATTACCTCAAACATGGCAACCCTAGGAGGTGATAATATATGGTAATTACCAGTTTCTAGGGCTGAACAATCTGGAAAGAATGCATTTAAGATAAAAGCATGAAAACAACCCCGGCAGCGGTTGTACGAGTACATGATGGTGTTTGCACTCAGAAGGAAGACAATGGCTGTAAACATTTAGGAAATGATAATGAGATAAGTGCTCTATCCCTTCCGGAGATTTGTGTATTTTGTTTCTTTTCTTCTGAGTGCTGTTACACTGTGAAAAAAAATTACCAATGGGAAGATTAAAAACATTTATCCCCCATAAACCAAATAAATGAAATGTCTGTTGAGGCGGCTTTAATTGGGTTTTAATTGTAAGTGAAATTTTATAGTTTTGACTGTTCATGTTTATTTCAGCCTAAAAGTACTATTTAGTACCAGTAACATTTATGAAAGCCTTATAATACAACCCACAAAGGAATAAATAATAAAAATGCATGCGCTCAAATTAATATTAATAGGGGTCTCTGGAATTAGAAATAATAGGGTTTTTACTTAATTAAGCTTTAAAGCAGTTAAAGTTAAATCTTGTCTCATTGAAAAAAAAAACAGTTTCAGAATTAGTTCTTTTAAAGTCAAGATTTATAAGTACATAAAAGTGTTAACCAAAATGCTGTACTTGTAAAAGATACAGTGCATAAGCTAATAAAATAGTTTAAAATCACAAAGATATTAAAGTTAGTCTGATTTAAATACCAAAACTACCTAAAAATAAATGTTTTATAATCAAAATTCTAACATCTATCAACTTTTTTTCTTTAAAGCTGTCATGGTCAGTGCATTTTCACTAGCTGCATTTCCATTGCAAATGTGCGCAAAACTTTGTCGATATTCTGGTAATGTTGAAAAACACAGTTTCGCAAAATATGTTGTTTCCATTAAGTGAGAAATGCTATTAAAATCACGTGAATACGTTTGTTCTCATGATAAGTCATTACAAACATGGCGGCAACGGATGTAAACAACATGAGGACATATTCATATTGGTACCACGGTACTAGCTTTCATCATCAGCGATCAGAGGAGACGTCTTATCAAGGCTTTCGAGTGACAAGCCCCTTATACTTAGAACGTATGTGGCATTTTAGGGAAATTGTAGTCTGTGATTTGACTATTTTCTTTTACTACTTCAGGGATTTTACTACTTCTACTTCCTGTTGTCTTCTTCGTCATCTTTTTCGCCAGTAGAAATATCCAGTTGATCACGTGACTCCCGTGATACAAAAAAAAAGCGTTTCTATTGCAGTTTTGTGAAATACACCAATTTCAATATGGTCAAAAATGTCCTTTTTTTAGGATTTGTTTTTTGAGTACCCAAAACAACTTTGGCGAGGGGAAAACAGGACCAAGACCAAAATAATAAAAGGTAAGTGAGTTTATTGTACAGTGAATTGGTTCCAGGTTTTTGCTGAAAAGGAAAAAAGAGACGGTTTAGAATGATGTTCTCAGGTAMGTGTCTTGAAGTTATTGAAAGTGTTTTCTTTGGTTTTCTTACAGGATCCAGGCGAGGAGGCTGACAAGGATGAGGAGGTTTGTGAAGGTTCTTTGACAGGAGTCCAGCACAGGTAATTTCCAATTGTGTTTTTGCAGTTTTCCGTGGCAGAGAGAGGCAAGGCAGAGGACAAAGAATCACTTCAATCTTTAAGTGAAAAAGCCAACAGTTTGGACGAGGACCAAACGTGGAGTCGSCAGGTGATCAGGGAAGTCCAGCCTGAACACACACAAGTGTGCAGAAAAATACAACAACAGGGGTTAATCAAAGTTTCTCAAAAGGATTTAACTGAGGCTGTCATATATATATATAAAAAAATTCCCTTCTCACCCTCCGCGGGTGGTCTCTTTCATCC
>NW_013952777.1:406249-408981 GCF_001266775.1 Austrofundulus limnaeus
TGTATATGTATATGTATATGTATATGTATATGTATATGTATATGTATATGTATATGTATATGTATATGGTACCATGGGCAACTGAATAATCCGGCGTCGTATGGATCTCAGAAGGCGACTCAAATACTCTCAGGCTTAATCAGAGCAGACTATGCACAGGTGAGTCCATCCAGTCTCCGCCCACAGAACTCTCAGTGAACTGCAAAACAATTAGGCAGGAACACAACAGCAAACCTCCACACTTTTTACTGGAAGAATAATTTCACWGTTAAAATGTTACACGTAAATAAATAAAAACCCATTATTAAATTGGGTTTAGCTCCAGTATCAGCACTTTTACTTGCAAATGTCATCAGCTAGGTTGATAAACTTACTTTTAAAAGCAAATCCTTTTGGTCCATGATGAATTTCAAAACTACCCCGACTCATTAAAAAATAAAAACTTCTTTGTTTTTCTGTTTAGTTTGTTGTCAGTGCATTGAATCCTGGGATATCCTCGGCCCATGAGGATACACAGATGCATCCTTGTATTTTGAGATTTTGTCGGCCGCATGATGAGGAGCCTTCAAATTAGGACAGGTACTCAGCATGGAGCAGTGACATAAATGTGCACTCATGAAGACCCAGCCCATGAATTGAGACACAGCCACTGTTTCCTGACTGAGAATCTCAAGGAACAGCATGTTTGCAGTAACCACCCCCACTTTATATTTCTTGCCATTTACACAATAGTTGACGCAAACCCCCAGGAGAAAATGTATTGCCCAGAGATTCTGTCAAGAACAGGCTCTCAAAGCTACTAGGAGATAAAAATGACTGCATTTTTGTCTCACAAACGAGCCAGTGAGAGCAGATTTCTGCACTTTTCTCAAGAGTATGAAATCCAGTTTTATTGTGTTCACCATGTAAACCATGCATCTGTTCCTTACAGTGTCCTTACATCACCCTAAATAAGAAATCATCAAACAAATAGTTACACAATAACATTAAGTCACATTAAGTCTTATTAAAATATCCCTGAGTTGTGAGTGCCAATTCTTACACTATTTGATGAAGACAGAATCAAACAAGGAAAATATATAAAAGACCTACAATTGACTCTTGAGGAACCCCACAGGAAAGTCACTTAAAGCAACAGGGAAAGATCCATTTCTTAAAAGTTTTCATAAAGTGTGAACTTTTTGTCTGAAATAAAATGTAAGTTTATCTGGTTTGATTGTCTTTTTACAGATATTAAGCAGTGGATGGTCTTTATAAAGAGGAAACCAAAATGCAGAGCCGCTATGTCCTTCATACTAGAAACAGAATGGTGATCTTCATGATCCAGACAATCAGTAAATTTATTTAATAATTCTTATACTAAAGATATTTAATGAGAAAAATAAATGGATATAATTATAGGTGATGTCTTTATATGACTTTCTACAGAGTTTAGAAAAAGAGCAGGTGGGTGGGATCAGCATATTCACCAAGTTTATATGTTTGCGGCTCATTCTTTTAGAGTTTAAAAAAAACTATTTTGTCTATTATAACAAACTTTATCTTGTAAGCATCAGAGTGATAGCTTGACTACTGTATCCAATTTCCAGCATTTTTAAACCCAGTGTGATAGAGGGACTTGCAGAAAAGGAGCTGTTACAGAGTGGGCGGCCCCCCTCCTTGTAAAAAAAAAACTCCAGTTAGGGGTGTTCGCCATATGCTCACAGGGTTCCAAGAGAAGAAGGCTYGGAGGATAAAAGAGCAGAGCAGCAACGAGCCCTCCATCAGCGTGTTCAAAGCCTCCATATGAAAATGAATGTGTACATCTTCTGCTGTGGCCAAATTTAGATCAAAGGGAACCCCAGGCAGGGAGGGGAGGGGAGCGTGGCTGGGTTCAGGCAGRCTGGGAGTTCTGCATAAAATGGAACTTTGTACAGTGTGATGACCAAATCAGCAAGTGTACGAAAATATTATTATTAATAATAATGGAAATAAATTGACCACTTATATCAATATCAAATTGGAGCTGATAGCTTGTGATGTGACTTCAAACTGAGTGAAATGAAGTTGTGCTTACTTTCAGGTCACCAAACAGTTTTTGTAGCAACTCTGGACAAGATTGGATTTAGAGAACTGCACGTTAGCTTTTGATGTTGGAGTTATGGTATATTTGATGTTCTACATATTTGTGTACGGGAAAAACTTATTTGCAGGGCTTAGAGACAGTCTTTTTGAGTAGCTTTTTTTTCCTAAAATTTGTGACTTCCTTCATGCATTTTTAATTAAAAATGCCTTCAAAATCTTATCTTTGTCAACTTTGCGTGCACCTTTGAATGTTTTCACTTTTTTATAGGTGTTTTTAAAGTAAGCAAACTTTATAAGCAATCAATGGGCCTAGCAGAGTACTAAATCAATATTTACATGTGTTACTTTTTCTGTATAATCAAGTGAAACATTTCTATATTTATATGCTTTGTAATTTTTTGTTTGCTTTTGTTTTTGTTTTTTCTGAGTTCTTGGCAAACGTCTGAAGTCAACCTGTTGCATTTATGCCTCTGAGCCATCAAGCAAGGACATCTCAGAGCCAAAACAGTCAGTSTGTAATGCTCCTCCTACGGTTTTGCGATGCCAAGTTCATTTTATTATAGGGCRTGGATTTATTGAGGATTTATAAACAGAAGCAGCCTATTGGGGGCTCAGAAAATAAAGACACAGTTTAAGAAATAATAATATGTAAAACAAAAAGAAGTACA
>NW_013952777.1:409219-411859 GCF_001266775.1 Austrofundulus limnaeus
AGAGAGAGAGAGAGAGAGAGAGAGAGAGAGAGAGAGAGATTGCATTGTAAAGCTCAGCAATTTCTAAAAGCACAGCTTTCTAAAAAATGAAATAAATTTCTGTTTTTAATTTAAGAAACTGTGTTGTCAGAGGTTTACAAGCTCTTTTTGACATTTTTCATTGGTTTGTCATCCATAAAATGATAGACAGATGTAAAGGGTGACCAATAGAGTTGATTTATGCAAAAACTTGAAAACGATGAAAAATGGAGATGTTTCCCAACAGTGACAAAATATTAGTCCTCATAGGGTATTTTTCCCCTAAAAGAGTATTTTATCCTGACTCGTAAGTCCTCGAGTACTAGTATATCACTTGAAATATAAAACACTTTTATTTTTGATAAGCTAAATTCCCAAACCTCTGGATTTAACAGAAGGAAGGGAAGAAAAACTCTTCTCATTAAGTATTTCTCAACAATGCCTGTCTCCTACTGCTCTTCCTTTCACTTCACCTTGCAACCCGCCCCATCCAGAGAGGAGGTCACATGCTGCAGAACTGCTCAGTGCCATCTGGCTGACTTCCTGTCATACCTACCCCAGGAGAGAGTGGCTCTGCAGGGTATGAGAGTGGAGGACACCCCCCCCCCCCCACACACACACACACACACACTTATTTTCCTTCTCCACCTCATCTATTGCACCGCACACCTGAGCAGAAAGGGTGAGAAGAACACAGAGAAAGAGAAAAACAAAGGAGGGGGGAGAGGGAAAAACAAAGAGCAAGGTGGAACAGAGTCAGATGTGAGCTGATAACTGAATGAGAGAATTTCAGAACGCTGTGGAAGCAGAATTCTCCGCTGGTTTTAAGAAAACAGGCAAATCAGGCAGCTTCTAATCCCACTGCGGTTTGGGGTCGGATGCCGTGAGAATGACAAATTACATTTTYCCTAAACCAAAACATAAAGGCCAAATTTTATGTTATTATATATGTTAGAAAATCAAAACAAAGTGGAAACAGCAGCTCCGGACTTCTCCTTTAATCAGCAAGGATTGTAAAAGCTATGATATTTTTTTGTTCTTGCCCAGCTTACATTAATGCTGAAATCTTAGAAACATCATGTTAAATCCTCTCACGATGTACATGAGCTCAGCACGCTGTGGTTCCCTCATTCTCACCTTCCTCTCACACGTCTTCGACTCACACAAGACATTACATTAGAACTGGTTAAAAGCACACACATGCCAGATTCATCTTAATGTCCTACCCTTAGTCTTGCATATTCATATAAATATAACATGACTGGCGCTCACATTTGAATTTATTGGTTTTCCTCCTCTGCAAATTGGGGGACTCCAGTTGATGAATATTTTAGCACATGTGCACTCTGCGGGACATTTATCATCAGCTTTGCTATTATAAACAGAATAAATGAGCAGTCAAAGTAGGCTGCTGAGTGCAGACGTGCCGCCCCTTCTGTTTTTTAACCTTCCTTCGTAATGGCTGCAGTTTGACAAAAATGGCTCCCTCTTTGATGCCCCCTTTATATGTTACACGACCCGACACATATGGATCAGTTTTCCGTAGTGCAATATATTTTCCATAAAAGGCCAACATGGAGATCGCGACAGAGAGGTCTTGCAGCTAAACTGTAAAACCTAAAGATGTGATGCAGTCAAGACAGCCTTAAGTWGAATCTATGTTAAATGAAGCCCTAAGGGGGTCGAGACAGAGGTTAATTGGATCTACTAAAATTATGTTATTTTATTTCAGATATTAGGTTTTGGAGGTTAGCCTAATAAAATGAATGAAATTTCAAAAATGAAGGTATTGCAGTGACTTTGATGACTGCATATTCTTAACACTGGCATGAGATAGTTTGGTTACATTGAAGTGGGTTGTGTGAGTTGTCAGTGTCTTACCTGCAGCGGACAGCAGTTTCACAAGGGAGCCAAGCTAACAGAGTGAACTTGAACTTTCACCATCTAAAAGGATGTGTCTTACCTGCAGCGGACAGCAGTTTCACAAGGGAGCCAAGCTAACAGAGTGAACTTGAACTTTCACCATCTAAAAGGATTCAAACTTTGAACTTTATTGTAGTTCAAGTAAATGTTTTATTGGAAACTATTACTTTGATCAAATGGTCATTTCTACTGAAATGTATTGGTCTTGGAGCACGTTCTGTGTGAAATGCGTTGCAAATTGAACTATTCTAAGTGTATAATCTACATTATTGTCTGAAGCAAAAACAAAACGAAACATAGATTATGTTTACACTGCAGGCAAATAWGACCCAAATCTGATTTTTAATTCTTTATTTTTTTTATTTGTTTATTTATTGTTTTGCCCCTATGTGACCCTTGTGGGTTTTTTTCTGATGGTCTAAATGTGACAAATCAATTTTTTTATTACAACCCAGGCCTTTTCAGAATGTGGTATGAATTTGATGTTTTTTCAGTCTGAACACTCATGTCACATTTCATCAAAMTATTTTGTCAGTGCGGTGGAGATAAGCAGGTCAATTCAATTATATGGAACATAAATATCAACTTTGTGCAGTTTAAATCTTGTAGCTCAACAAGTCTTTCATGACAGAACAGAAGTCCAGTTGCTTCGTCTTTATTTTTTTTTATTCCGTGTCCTGGATGACTGAGTATCTAGAG
>NW_013952777.1:414299-417864 GCF_001266775.1 Austrofundulus limnaeus
CGGGGAGGCTCTGCCGTGCAGCGCTTCAAGAGCTGACCTGCGTCTGACCTCAAAGTGCACAAGCTTCAAACTTCAGCGTTGGCTGCGATTTTGAAGCTGAAATCGCGTTCGRTGTGAACGCAGCATTACACTAGTGATAGCCGCTAGCTGCTAACTAGTTAGCATCAGAAACKAAACAAAGAACATATCGGTACAAACTTTATAAATAAATAAAAGGTACAGTTTCACGAGCGAGACATGTCCCATAAATTACGTTCAATATCTCACTAAATGCACGAAGCACTCACCATCTGCAGATGAAGTTTGTGCAGAGTCCAGTCTACACATAGCAGCAGCTAACTAACTAGCCAGTATGATCATGTGTCTCCATGTCTCCATATTAACGTCACGTGTTTAATCTAACCGTGCACGTCACTGAAGAGGTGTTTACTACACTCAGCGATGGCAAAAATGGGATGCTTTTTTAACGTCAGTCAATATAATCAGCGGAATTGGCACCCGCCGCTGCTCAGCATGCTAAAGTACATAGCGGTGCTGCAAACAAAAGTGTCCCCCGAGAAACAGTTCACTGGCCAGCCGCGTTGAGGAGTCTCTGCTTGGGTTATGAGGAGACGAGTTGGGCTCAGGGTGGTGTGGGCTAAGTCCGGCCTGTGACATCACAGGMCGCGGGAAGTTGAAAACTTGACATTAATATACATGAAAAAAACATTTACTTAGAGTAAATGTACCCCTGGGTGCATTTTTTKKYCCMRGRMYKKTTTTYYWARRARKWMMWWMCCMAARKTKGGKWAAAAAAAAAAACTTTAAAAAGTGAATTTTGCATAATTGGTCCCCTTTAAGAAGACACTGTTCTGAGTATTATTTAATCTGAGAACTTCTTGCTGATATTGAAAACTGAAATCACACGTTCTACTMCAGGTACGATACTGACTATTCAGACGTGCTCTACACAATCCAGCTTTTGCAATGTCTCATTTATTTTCTTATTTCTGACGTCAGCACAATTTTACTGTTCCTCTTATTTACTATAATCTTTAGTGTCCATCCAAACTTCTGAACTGAAATCACACAGTCACATAACCTCAAATTGAAAATGTYCACACAGCCTTTTGACAATTTTTTAGCCATGTGTACTGCAATGTGCTTTTTTGTTCTTCATAATATTTTAGCAGCCCTACTCTCCAAAAAGGAAGTTAAGGGCAGCTGGGGGTTCATTGTCTTGAACAACTACATTGTTAAAAMGTGTTAAAGTGCTGCGATCAAACCCCCGATTTTCTTAATTTAACACCTCATCTTTATTTCAGCACTAAACTAAAATCAAATCTTTGATGATATTTGCTTTATGCCATGTAGCACGCAAGGTGCAGTTGTATGCTCCTCAGCACTTCCTTTTTACCTCATGTGACCAAGTAAAGCTTGTCAGAGAGATGCCAAATCACCTTAGGCTGGATCTAAGCAGAGCTCAATCCGACTAATCTGACAAAGCACAACCACACGTTTTATTTATTTATTTATTTATTTATTTATTTTGTGGGGCGGGAGACACTTCCATTCATAGTCCCCAGCATTGGCAGATATTGTGAAGTGGGTGAAATCCCAGCTTGGTAAAGCTGGCACAGTAACCCAGCGTCCTGGATCCCTTCCACTTCAGAGAGCTCTGCCACATGCTAACTGTCACCCACAAGGCAATGCAAACCCGAAGGGGGTCTGACAGCATGGGAGGGTGGGGGTGGGGTGGGGGTGGTGCTATAAACATTGGGAAAGACCCCTTACTTATAAACAYTGGACTCCTTAGAGATATAGCACCAGAGGCAAAAACGAGGTGATTATTATTTATGCTGCCRCTTCTCTGAGCTGAGCTTCTTGTTCTTGCACAACTGGCAGCTGCCCAGAATGAATTGTCCATGGGATCCACAGCAATGATGAGCCTCCCCAACCTCACACTTACAGTATGCACACACAAACACATCCTTGTTCTCATCSCTGTCTACGCCTGCTAGATCCCCTGGCATGCTGGCTCCTCCTTCATAAACACAAGCAGCTGCTCAGGCAATTAGCCATTAGCTCTTTACTTTTTACTATAATACCCAATCCTCAGAAATCCCCACAATTAGCTCCTTAATTGCCTCTAAACAAGCCAGGCGTAACCAATAAATAGAAGAAGGGGGTAGGTAGTTTGGTTAAAAGACAGACTTCAGGGGAAGGAGTGGACAAGCTGGGAAAAGTCCTCTTCCCCGCCTTGTGTCGCCTTCGGCAGTTTTCTTTTTCTTCGGTTTTGACATAGTTATGGAAGGCTTGCAGAGGAGGGGGAAGATAAGAGAAAAAAACATGATGGCTCATATTCAAATTTAACCTGACACATCCATGCCCTTTTTTCTGTGGTCTAACTATCACTTCTGAGAAATGCTAACATTCAGTGTGACAGAGGGTGTTACAATGACTTTTCGACGGGCGGGAGACCATGGCCCCCGGGTGTGGATTTTTGTTGCAGCGTGATATGACACAGCTCGCTTCATGGAGCAATAGGGATACCCCCAAGATTAGCTGAATGCATTAAGGCAAGGCATAAAATGCAGTTAACTGTTGATTAAATCACTCTTACATTCATACTGGCAGTTCCAGTTAACCTCTTTAACATTGACAGCAGCTACGCCACTAACATGACAATGGTCTTTGGGCATAAAGGTGCTGTTTAGGAGTCTACAGCATCACAACGCACAAATTTATTTTTGATAAAGTGGTAAAGAAAGATTTTTTATAAGGATAACATGATCAAAACTAATTATTCAACAGACCAAAAAAACAATAGTTCATGGATTTTAGCCACATATACAGTATATCAGTTGATTTTTTTTTCCTTTTAAGTGTGAGAAACTGTATTTTTTTCTTTAACGTCACAATCTATTCAATTTTAGAAATCTATAATATATTTTCTTCACTTTTGTTGTTTTATTTTAAAATTGCAGTTTAAGAGAGTTTAAATGCTGTATAGTTGTCAAAATCATCATTTTTAAATTGTATTTAGAAATGATTTTGTAACACATTTCTGGTTTGGCTCAACTRTTTCGTTGGTTGCTGATAATGTGCAACAAAAGTTTTAATTCTTCTTTTTTTCTGCRGCAACAACTCAAGTGTGTCAAAAATTAAAATGAGCCTCTGAAGCTGTGGTTTCCCCTGAGCCTCCACATAKCTTATTGTTATGGGTTCCTAGAAATCTGCTAATATTTTAACAAAGGAGGTCGAAGCTGCAACAGGTCGTCTGTTCCCAACACTTTTTGGCATTCAATGAAAGAAAAGCAGCTGATTGGCTGTTCACTTTCTTCCTACTGATGAACCGCTTCCAAATGAAAACAATCAAAGCAGAATCAAGTGTAATCAAGAGCAATAATTTACTGCTCACGTATGGGAGCTGTCTATTGTAAAATACTTTTACTTCCGCAAAGCATTTTGGGTTTTTTTTTTCTGACGATGTCTGCATCTATTCTTCACAGGCTTTGATTATTGTGTCTTTTTCCAAACACACACACACACACACACACACACACACACACACACACACACACAC
>NW_013952777.1:417975-427016 GCF_001266775.1 Austrofundulus limnaeus
CACACACACACACACACACACACCTACACACACACACACACACACACACACACACACACACACACACACACACGCACAGAAACATAAAATATCAAGGAGGTATACAAGCACCATCTAGTGCTTTTTTCTGGAAATTGCTCTGCAGAATGTTAAAAAGTGTCAAACACACCATTATTCATTCAGAACATTTATTAAAGGTAACATTTATATCGTCCAGTGCAGAAAGTAAAGCTCACATCGTTTAAGGGTAGTAAAATTGAAGTGTGATTGAATCAAAAATCCAGAATTCTTTTGTAAAATCGTGAAAGAGTCTAATTAAAATCTTTACAACACTGGGTTTTTGCATTTCAGGCAAAATGCACACTGAAGTATATTTTGATTTAATTTCTGAATAAAACTATTAAATCTTCATCAATAAAATATCAAACCTATCAAAGTTTATTTTTGCAAATACTGTAGTTGACTTTGGTCACATACAGTGACTGAATACATACAGTGTTCAGTGAAAAGTTAAACAAAAAGCCTCTTTGTGTGCATCTGTCTGTATGCACAAGCATGACATAGTTGTGTAAATACAGGGAACATTGATCGTGTGGCTGCTYCTTTCTATCTTCAGAGATAACTGGGAGATAAATCAACACATGTTTCAGCAACACAGAAAGACATCTGTAGTCATCAACTTGTAACGCTATTATAGCTATAGCCTACCTATATATATTAAACCTATACAGTACATTCAGTTATTACTTATATGGTACATTGACTAAGCCAAGGTGTTTAACAGATATTTGAAAATAATTAAAAGGGAATAAATGAGGATAGTRTTTTTTTTCCGGATTAATTTGTATTTTTTATTAATATAATCAAGTAAAAAATGTCACACTGATTTWTGATAATATTTAGTTAGGTTTATTACTGGGATTCAACGAAGATTGTGGATGCAAATACRTAGTCATTTACCCTACTAATCTTACTTTTAGCATTTTTTGTAAACATTGCAAACATTTTTTTGTAGGATTTATTTTGTCTGTCACATTAGAACATTGCTAAGAATAATAGATTTATTTCACAGAAAGCTTGAAACACATTTATGTATGTATGTATGTATGTATGTATGTATGTATGTATGTATGTATGCAGTCCCACTTCTTTTGATCAAATTGTGCTGTCTGGCTCTTCATTTTCTATCCCATTCACCATTCAGAGGAATAGAAAGTTTGATTAAAACAAAAAAAAAACAGAGCTGGGTTATCGTGTTTCGTTTAGTAGAAACTAACTTTGTTTTTGTATTACTATTTTTATGATGAAGTTTGTTTGTTTTTCTGCACAGTTTTAGTTGTTGTCACTTACTTTTTAAAGCTGCTAAAAGTCCCATATATAAACAATGAAATCRGTAAAACATTTATGTAATAATTTATTTATATAATTTAAAACTAACTGGACAAGAAACAAAAAATATATGTAAATCCTGCTTACCTGAACCAATGAGGTAAATRTACCTCAYTGACCTGAACTCTGCARCAAACCTAACGGGCACCCGTAGTTAGCTGACGTCACGGGATTGCAATGTGTGTTTAGAAGGAAAACGCTGAAAGACTTTAAAACCAGCAAATACTTTCAGTACAAATCGCTGTCCGTAGCGTTTCAAAATAACAGAATAATGATCAAGAGCGCTGTCGCTGCTGTTTTGTTGAGTCATGTCAGATTTTCGTCAAAACTCCGAGTTCGCTGAGCTGTGGCGAAATAATGTYTGTAACCGTGACCTAAACAAAACTCTGCAGCGGGACAGACAAACGAGCCAGCAGATGACTGAAACAAGAGCATCACGCGTGTGTAACGGTAAGAAGACAAATGACACGCAGCTCTGCGCCTTTTAGTCTGTGTGCAAAAATCTGTCATGAATTAYTGAACAGTAATCAAACTTTTGAACGTAATCTGGATGCATGTTGATTCAAGATGGCCCCATGAAAATGCTAGTAGCAGAGGGTCAATTATAACGTGTGTACTCTAAACATGACATCATACAATATTACACAAGTTTATCTTCAAAGTTCCTCCCGAACAACTTCAACTTTTTTTTCTTAACAACAATAATTGAACACTGGTTGCACAGGTCAGATGAATAAATCAATCAAATACATTTCCTTGTTTAAAGTGACAGTCATGGTATAAAAGTAGTTCTGATGTACATATTTTTACCACAATATTCAAACAAATCAGTTTTGGATTCTGTTAATTGTGTGGGGCCCAAATACATTTTAAAAAGGGCCAAATTTGTCTTTCTTGAAGGACTTGTTGAATCTGCTTTAGGAGGAGCACAGGGGAAAGGTGAAATTACAACCAGGTGCAGTTACTTACATTTCCACATGTTTGTTAGGTGTGTAACAATACATCAGTCCACATCAATATATGGATTAAATGGTTGATTCATTGACATCAAGGCAAAACAAAAATAGCTAGCCATGTCATCATCACACGCCCACTTTAAATGGATAAATCATTGTATTACATGGGCATATAACATCACACCATGTTGATTGCATACTTGTGAAGTGAATTGATTTGAAATCATATGACACACTTTGTGATAGAGAAACATTGTATTGTCATCCAAACAAATTGGTGTAATATTGTATTGAAATAAAGCTGGTGATTTACAACCCTAATGCTTGTGTGCAAGAAGAAATGGTAAATAATTTTAAAAAATCATCTCTTTGGCTGTAAAACATTACAGATGGTTTTAAAATTGTTTGAAGTCCACAATCAAACTCAGAAGAAGTAGTAATAAATGCCAACAAAACATTTGATAATTTTAGATTACATATAAACTTCAGGTAACTTCTAAAACTCAGAAACCAACAAAGATCATAGTTGACGTAGTTCTGTAAACTGGAGTAGGCTGCAATTCTTCCACAATAATGGAAATTCCTATTAGTAGTTGCTGCCGCACATGATCATTCTCAATATCATTTTTGTCACAGTTTTAAACTGCATTCCTACTACTGAGGAATTGTGATAGTTGTTGGGTCATATTTAAGAAAATAATCAGGGCTGTTAATGAATCAATTAATCGCTTGAGAAATAAAATGTTGTCGATAATTTTCATTCACCTGGTTGCTTGTTTTCTCCCTCTTTTCTACTTTTCTCTGCTTCTCTTTTCTGCATCTATTTACTGGGTGCATGGTGTCGTAACCTCTGTAGCATGAGAGCCCTGTGAACAGACTTTTAGCTAGAGCAGAGTCTTTGGTTTTCCAACGCTTTCCATTTCTATTATATTACTTTAAAATGGTCTCTAAACAATATTATTGTTTATTGCAACAATTGACTCAATTTATCGTCCAGCAAAATTTGTTACTGTGACGGGCCTAAAACTAACATTTTATGCATCAGTGTGTAACTCTTGTCTACTGTTTGCACAGATGTCCTGAGTCCGAGGCTCAGCGGCAGCAGCAGCTCCAGATGCTCTGGATTGAACACTGGAGGGTCTCCCGGAGATGTTGAAGCTTCACAAGACATTGTCTGGGATTCTACATCTCCCACTCAGACTAGTAAGCAACACCAAGTCATTCAATRTAGAAATTACATTTTCTTTCAGAATAACAGGTTTGATATGAATGGAAACAGCAGTRGTACGAGCCTCTTTCCTAACAGACATTTGTATTAATATCATAATCGAGTTGTCACTTTTTTTCCCCAGGATACAAGAACACCCAAGTTGTGGAAATATCTGACATTGTCAACCGTCTTGCTCCAAAGGTCAGCTGTTTTTTTTTTAATCATCTGATTAAATGACTTTTTCTATGTGTGTCTAATTCTGTTTGCCTCAGACTGTTATATGTAGATTTCTGAGAGAAGTGGCTCTAATATAGTGCTTTTTTAGGGGTCTGGATCCTCATTGTCACGTTGGATAGATGATGGCACCATTCCCTGCTCACTTGAGGCAAGGCAAAAAGTCAAGAAGAAGTCCCCTCGGTCTGTTTACAAACAGTATTTTATGCTTCAACAAATGCTTTTTTTACTTGTCAAACTCAATCCTTTTTAGTGCTTTGTCGTCATTTCCTCAATTAAATATTATTTTTCTTTTCTGTCATAGACAGMGTAATGTGGAGGAGGACCTCAAGATACTGGCCAGGCAGATTGATGAAAACATGCAACAAGACGAGGAGTCTTCAGAACAACTGAACTTTGTCAACAGTGACCTTTGTAAAACTGTGAACAGCTCTGAAACTAAACCGACAACAGCGTCATTACTGAGTAATGTGAAGAATTTGAAGTGTCCCTCTTCATCAGAGCAGGTGGAGGTACAGCTGTACGCTCTGTTCGACTGCTCTACTCAGGGAGGCAGTGGCAGGTTAAGTGAGGGTTCTTCGTGTTCACAAGAAATGGTCCACCAACCTGTGTCTGCAGGTCTTGCTAAACGCCAACAAACAGAGCTCAAGCTGGCTGCTGAGTCTGGGACAGCAGGACAAACAGAAACATGCAGTAACAGTGCAAAAAACTCTGAGTTTTATGATGACTGGAATGATGACTTACTCAATGACCCTTTCATTCTAGCAATTACCCAGAATCCATATGGACAAGATGCCAATCCTGAAATGGCACCACAGCCTCACACTCAGACAAACACTAAGCTTCCCTCTGTTTTAAATTCAGACTCTGCACATAAGCCTACAGACGCACGCTGCAAGACGAGCAGCAGTGCTCTTCAAGAACTGTGTCCCAAACCAAAGTCAAGGAACCAGAACTTCACTGTAATAAATCACACATCAAAAGGGACTGCCAAGAACTCTGCTGCCCCAAAGATGCTTACTTCCCGARCGAGCACAGTCACTAATATTCAAGCTGAGGCACCTTCTATTGATGACGTTTCAGACGGTTTATGGGACGATGGGGACGATGAGCTGCTCTATCAGATTTGTGACAGCGTGGAGAGGATCTTCAACAGTCAGCCAAAAAAGGTGAATCCAAACTACAGAGAACAAAAAGAAGAAACTCTTCACAGGCAAGTGGAAACCAAAAAAATTCTGCCAATCGGCACAACAGGGTCCATTCATTCTGGCGTCAGTGCTAATAGCAAACGATCATCAGGTGCTTTTGTACGTTCTAACTCATTACCAGAGACTAGTAGTAAAACCATCTACCAAGGATGGAACCTTCCCATGAAAGGTRCCAACAATAAATCAGGAATGTCTGAAAGCTTCCCAGAAAGTCGTGTCAATCAGGGCACATTTAACCACGGCAGGGACTTCTCTGGAACGTTCCAGGCTGGAAATAGCAACATGGATACCCACCAAAGAGCATTCAAGAGAAACATGTCTGACTCTGCAATCATAAGCAACAAAGGTAGGAAAACTGAATGTGGATGTTTGCAGATTTGTTGTGGAACAACAGACTGATTTGTGCAAACATTTATAGTGATAAACATGATGCTAGCATTAGGTTTTTTATAGGGGTRTCCCGATCCGATACTGATATTGGATATCAGCCAAAAACAATTATCAGATTTTATCGGCCTGCATCTAAAATTTCTGATAAATAATCACTCTGATAGAAACAGGCCGTTCCACCAGTCTTCTCCAACTTCTCTATCCAGCAGTGCTTGGATCCAGCATGCAAAGCCCACATGATCACAACATGCTGCACTAACAAATTAGCAAGAAGTAAGAGCGATGTCAGCAGTTCTTTCTATTTTAATAAAAAACAGAGTTGCAGCAAAGTGCAAAATTGTCATGCACAAGTTTTCCGTGGGGGCACGTTTCCAACCGCACACAACCATGCTGTTCCAGAACCTCCTTTCTGGTGGTTCTAAACGTGTAGAATTAGTACAACATGTTTACGAATTTGACATCAGCAAAATGCTACCCGTGGATTAGCTCTGGGATTGATTGACAGAAGAAAGCAGAGCRCAGCTTTTGTTTTGAAATAGGAACGTGATATGGCGAGAGCAGTAATTAAAAACTGTGCTCTCTGAACAAGCAAGAGGCTAATCTCCACATGATGCTCGGACTGTAGAGAGTGTGGAAATGCAGCAGTAAGAAAGGAAGCTATCAATTTAAATAATTGATTCTTACTATTTATTTTTTGCTCTTGTTATTAGGGTGACGCTTAATCCAGTGGTTCCCAATCCTGGTCCTCAAGTACCCCTATCCAGCATGTTTTACTTGTTTCCCTGCTATTCAGCAGGTCTTCAGAAGATTGTTAATCACTCATTCATTCAAACCAGGTGTGTTAGAACAGGGAAACATCTAAACATGCAGGACAGGAGTCCTTGAGGACCAGGGTTGAGAATCACTGCTTTAATACATGTTATCTGATTTGTTATTAACAAATAAATGGCAAAGAATCAATGGCTTCCAGAGGCAATACTAAAAACATAAAACTGAGTCAATATTATATTTTGAAAATGTCTCATCAAGCTCAAAGAAGCTCTTGAGGTGTTCAACATTTAAAAGGGATCCCGGATTAGCTGTAACAATTGACTTTATTTGTTAAACATATATTTTAACTGTAAAATAAAGACTGTAAAAATACTGTAGGCTGTTTAGTTTTGTAAATTTTTAAAAACATATTTTAACACGGACGGAGCCATTTTATTTACACGCAAAGCATTCTGGGTAAATGATGACGTGGATAGGTCCTCGGTGTGAGCAAGCTATATCCACCCTGAAGGTTAATCTTGGCCAATATCTGACAATTAACTCTTTTAAATAAAACCAGAGAGCGTTGACACAGAGGAGAAGGTAGACATGACTCAGCCTGTAACAGAAAATATGGATGGAGGACAACAGAGCTGCTTCATGGAAGAAGAACCTCAGCTTAGCCTGTTAGCCTTTGCGCTAGCGCCGACACTATATTGCCTTATAGGTATTACTACTAGGCATAGGCCGAATACCGGCTTCAAGGTATACCGTGATATGAAAAAGTCACGGTTTCAAAACCACTAAAATTTTCTGTCATACCGTACCTACGGTATAAGCGTTTTTTGTTTATTTTTCCTCTGGTCTGTGCCTCTGCAGACTTTCCTGCACGACCCCTCCCCCGCGCACTCCCGCAGCAGACTGCCTGTCGGCACTCGCAGCTCTGCGGGGGTTGTGTGATGGTGGCTGAAGAAGCGTGTTCCCCAAACTTTTCCCCTGTCTAAAATAATAAAGCCAGCTATATGAAAATACTTAGAAGGCCGTAAAGATGACGGCAATGTGGACTGTGGAGGCAACACATCTAACATGATCGCAGCTCCAGGTAAAGTTTATGCTATCTTGAAATGAACAAGCTAACTTAAGCATCAGATTGTGAAACATATCACAGTGTTGCTGTGGCTTAATGCACCGGTCAAAGCTTGTCTGCAAAACTGAGTTGTTGGATTGTGTATTTGATAAGTTTTAAGTGAAAGGCGATAAAACTGAATGCCTCCTTTAGCCTAACAGCTCATTAGCTGAACGTGCGTTTCATAAACATGCATTGTCAGTGTCAATTTATTTATACAGCACATAAAAACAACAAAAGTTGACCAAAGTGCTTCACAATTCAGCCAAATGAATAAAACAACAGAGCAATACATAAATGTAAACAACAAGATCAATTTAAAATAGAGCAAACATTAAAAACATTATTCATACTTGTGATTTCCTGTTTCTGTGGGCATATAATTATGTAATATTTACGTCAAAAACCCCTTTGTCATTTAAACACAAAATCTCCCAACATGATACATTACTTCAATAAAAAGACTTGTCGTGCAGTATACACTGATTTAACTAATAAAGCAGTGGAAAAGCAGTTATCCTATTAGATGTAAACTTTATCAGGATAACCTAATTGCATTGGGTGCTAAAATTCATAAGTGCAGATGCAGACAGGTAAATACAATTTCATCATAACACTTCTGAGATCTAAAAACAACTTCCAAAGATAATTAAAGTTTAATATGTTAATAGAAGATTTATTTTCTTTTTTTGTTTTTAAATACAAATTTCAAAACAATTTTTTTTAGAGTTGTAATCATAATACCGTCAAACCGCAAAACCGTGATATTTTTGCCCAAGTTTATCATACCGTCATAATTTCATACCGTCCCATGCCTAATATAGACGTCAACTTAACTTAAATGTGAAAAAGGATTTCAAGGCTTGATATGTCTCCTTTAAGAGCCKTTGCACTACTCAAATTTTAAAATGTTTTGAAGAATAATGTGTCTATCTTGATAGTTTACATGTTTCTGCACATTTCTTTAAAAAAAGCTTTAAAGCACATGCCAAACTTCAAGGCCTGTGGGCCAAATATGGCCCTCTGTAACATTTTATCTGGATCCAAAGATGGTATTTTAAATGTAAAATAATTGTTTTGCTTCTCTTTTTCCTTTAAAAAAAGCTTGTTGTACTTAGTGCAGCCTTCTCATAGGGTTGGGCGATAACTCAATTTAATCGATTAATTCAAATTTGCCATTTATAAAGATTTAATTTTGGAGAAAGTCAAGTTTTTTATTTATTTTTTATTTATTTATTTTTTCCCCACCAGTTGTCTTTGGGGCTTCTGTAGTTCAGAGGTCACCCCACCTGTCCCTCAAGACGTTTGGTACATGACATGACAATATGGCAGCTAGCAAAGAGGATCTACTTCTCAAAAAAGGCAGTGTTTCTTCAGTTTTCTGGAACTGGTTTGGTTTTGCATCGTCAAACTTGGAGCAACGAACACCTCACTGGAAAATCTTTTTGAAGGCTCTTGCTACAAAAAGCAGGAGTACAACAAATTTGTTTCAACACCCGAAACATAGGCACTCCATTAAGTGGGAGGCTAAATCTATTAAAATCGAAAATCGAATTTGGGGTGAAAAAAAATCAGATTTTTTTTGGGGGGGGGTCGCCCAGCCCTTCCCTCCTTCTCATGAAAGATGGACAACTTTAAAACCAAGAAAAATAAGTTGACATTTTTCAGTAGTTTTTGATGTTAGCGTGGAACAAGAAAAGAGTGCGTCAAATGAAACTCATTAAACTCCAGATGTCATTTGTAGTTCTACACACATCATTTGTTATACAATTTAAACT
>NW_013952777.1:427026-431492 GCF_001266775.1 Austrofundulus limnaeus
TTATTATTCAATAAATATTGACCAAGAGTGACCTTTGGCTTGGACCAAGTTTTATAATTTTGGCCCCATTGGGTAACAGTTTGACCCCCCACCTGCTGTAAAGAATATTGATGTAATTCTGGTTTCAGCTGCTCTCTTTAAGTCTTGTCATAACTTCCATGATGGACAAAAACGTAATGTTTGCAGTTGTTTGTCTCACTTTTTTTGTTTTTGTTTTGTTTTGTGTGTAGTGTTTGTCACAAGCCAGGCCACGAGGAAGTGTTCTGCCACTGAGATTGAGAGGAAGAAACAAGAAGCTTTGGCCAGGAGACGTCAGAGAATGCAGAAAGCTGCAAACCCGTAGAGGAGCTCAGTCTTGGCAGCAACATCTTTTTTTATGGCAGTTCTAATCAGCTCAAGATCTTTTTTTTTTTTTTTCAGAAATTAATAAGTGTAAATAGTTGAGCTCTTTCAATTGCAAGCCAGATGTCTTCACACTAGTTTGAAGAACAGTTTGCTTTCATTGACTTGGGGAAAATAATCAGAATGTTTACAGGTTGGTCAAGTTTACAGTTTGTTTTACTGTGTGATACTTCATTTAGTTTCATATAAAGTTAGACATTACTTAGTTTAACCCCATTGCTGCTTCTTAGTTTGTAATGTGTGGTTTGTGTTGTACGTTAAAGTGCCCTGAGAATTATTTTGATGCCTAAAGAGATGCAAATCTTTTAGAGTCAGTCAAGCAAGGATTTTCTTTTTTATTATAAAAACCAGTTAATGGAACACAAACACTTAAAATCTGTATCTGGGTGAAACATTATAAGCTGCAGAAATCAAGTTGACAGGGTGTATTTTGTTTGAGCTGCATTTTCAGTGTAAATAAAAAAAAAWTTTCTTTATTTGTAGTTTTACAAAAGTTGGAAATTCATTACATTAAAAGCATATTGTGTTGGTCCATTGGTGTTTTGTTTTTGTTGGAAGTATTTGTATCTGAAAACATGTTAAATCAAAAGTAAACCCACACAATAGCAATAAAACACTTTTTGAAAGTGTCATTTGTATTTCGCCAAATATAAATATCCTCATATTAAACATTTTGGTTAATTTTAAAGCATGTAGTGTGTCGGTATCCAGATGACGTCTTTGCTGTTGTTCTAATTCATTTCTAACAATTCAGCCATAATTCAAAACAACACAGAGTTTGTAACTTATAACTCGTAGCAATAGTGGAGGATGTGTAAGTAGAAATAATGTGACTTTAATCTGGTCAACATTTGCTTTTATAGTTGACTCGTGACTGCAGCCTCAGATTTGTAATGGTTTGCCCACGGGTGACCACCTGAGCAAGTTTTTTTTTTTCTTGATTCGGTGCTGAAAAGTGGGAGATGTTTTTCCTTCTGCAGGTGCAGATGTAGGTTTGTCAAGCCATTGATCAAATTTTAGAAATTAAAATTGTGTCAAATTATTTAATGTAATTTAATACAGCTRATTATGTTTTGAAGTCAACGTGATTTAAGATGCCCACCACAGTCAACTGACTGGTTATGTCTCAGTAGTTTTTTTAGGATATTAAGCTAAAATTTGATGTGGTGGTAGCTGAGAATCATTCCTAACACATACTTCAAGCACTGCACATTATGCAAGCTCTTTGCTTTAAAACTTTGGCGTTGACTGTTAGCAAATTCTTTCATGAATCACTTGACAATTTTGAATCAAAGTCTGTTGAATATACTTCAAACTAATTAACCTACAATCAATATCTATAACTGGCAGTTGTACAGATAAATGAGCTAAACATGGTTAGCATTTTAAGGTTTAATTTGATCAAAGCAGTTGTAACTTTGTAATTTTTCAATATAATGTATTCATTGAAGGCATTCTAGGCCTTTTAAATTAAACAGAGTTTTGGTTTTAAATTTCAATGTACAGGCTTATGCAATGACACTAAATATTCTATGTGTATTATGTTTGAAAGCAACACAAACCTTTAAAAGTTTGGAAATAGATGAAAATAAATGGGGTTTTTTAGATATGGTCAGAGCATAAAGAATCTAGACTTAACATTAAGAAAAGCTGAACTTTTTCAACAATACATATTTGTAATGAAAAAGCACTAAAAGCTTCTGAAAGTAAGACAATGATGAGACTCATTATCCAGTTTTTATCATGTTGACTAAATACGCATCAACTAAATCACTGATAACTAAATGTCAATTAAAGAAGAGCAAATTATACATTTAAAGAATTTTAAAGCACTGCTTGTGTTTACAGTAAAATAAATTTTAGAGGGGGAAAAAAGCTCCTGTATCCTTCCAGCACCAAATAAGCCAGTCCCCTGCTGAGAATGATAACCTTAAAACTAATCATCAGGAATCTGAATGCTGGGAGGGCGGGGTGTGTGCAGCCAGTATAAACAGTATCTGTGGAAATAAGTTATTGCAGTGATGTAGAAAAGAACACATGAGCTGCATCAATGGATTTACCATAAATGTTCAGATGCTTCTGAGTTTTACATTACAGCCTGAAAGAACACCAGAGGGTTGTTGCGCTAACAAGCCACGTGTATTTGTACAATTCAGATATTRGTATTATTACAATGTGCTTTATTTACAGTTTGATATATAATCAGATARGGTAACATCATAAGTGATTGTTCAGAGTCACTATAAGTGTGGACAGTCACAGAGAACAGTGAAGTAGAGGAGAATGACACTGTGGTGACCCCTAAAGAGGGTACAGCTGAACAGAAAACAAGCTGTCAGTCTCTACACTGAAGTTTGTGAAGAACAGCTTAAAACTTGACATTCACTTCATCATGCACATCTGCACACCTTCTAATTGCAATAAAACATTTTGTCCTTATTAAAACCTAAACAAACCATAACATTAAAAATGATGAGAAATCTGAACACATAAGAAATAACACATAAGAAAAATAAGAGGTTGCCTGGTTTTTGTCGTGAAACTCGAGGCCTGCAGAGCCACAATGATCTTGATTTAAGAAATAAGGTCAAATCATTTTGGATCCTAAATTTACACCCAACGCAATAGTGCACATCTATTGAAGTGGGGTTACATGGAAGATTTATGACAGTTAATWTYTTACCTGTTGTAGATAGCTCTTTGAATGACCTACGTTTGGAAAAACAAATGTGTTCCAGTTCTGATTGGACTGAGGAGCTAACAGCTAGTGAGCAGATCCAAGACCAAAGTGGGTTTTTGTGGTCGTTCAAACAAAAATTAAGCTCCGATGGGGCTACAGCTTTTGACACGATTACTAAGGCTGATGTTTACTTCAAGTCGCACATTTCACTCACACTGAGTGACAAAAAAAAACGGCATAAGTAAATGTAAAACAATTTACTCAATTCAGTTTAGTGGAAACAGTGATTAAGTACATTTAACACTTCATGTCTGGAGTGCATGAAAGTATTTTTACTTTACTTTTCCTATCTCGATTATTGTGAACAGTTTTTAGACTTTTACTTAAATACATTTCTAATTAGATAAATAAATTACCAAAGTCATTTACTGTTAAGGTATTTTTACTTTTACTTAGTCATTTCTTTTAAGTACTTTACATGCCTCTGCTTATGATTGGTCAAAACTTTGTGGCCGTGTATGTTCATGCACTGTGGAACAGCACCCTGAGCAGTACTTCCTTCTACATGTTATTAGACTGAAAATGATCCGTTCCCAGAAGCCGTTTGTTAAATTAGCAAGATGCACAGCTTTGACAAGCATCTGGTCTGATCCTCGTCCATGTGAACATGCACGTTCAGGCCTTCTTTCCATTTGCGCCAGTAACAAGAAAAACAAAGGAGTTTTTCCTTCCCAGACTCTTCACCCACCACAACACTGATACATTGTTGAGTGAAAAAAAGCTATACCCTACTATCACTGTTGTTTATATGCTTAGATATGAGCTTTGCTACAATGAGAGTCCTCTGTGGGAGGGCAGAGGGAGGAATTATGATAAATTATTCCCTGCTACAATTTCAGCTTGTTTGTACTCAGTCAGAAAAAGATATTCACCAATTCGTTGTCTCACATTGTATTGAAGTATAAACCAAGTTTTAAACTTTTCAATTCACACAAAGAAATTGAGAAGTAACACGACATTTTGGAGACATTTTCACATATTCTGTTTAAACAAGGCTTCAAAAATCTGTCTACATCAGGTAAGATATTAATTGTTCATAGCTGTTCTACAGAGCATTACTTTAATTAAATTATTTTTAAGAGTTTATAGCTGTTTGTTTCTCTTCCAAGGTTATTTTTAGTGGTGTTTGTCATCAAAAGTATGCAAGAATTACAAAACTACTTTTATAAAAACTTAGCTGAGTTGGTGCACTGGCAAATGTAAAACCAATAACTGACTGATTTTATTTCCTCTAAGATTACAGAAGATGCAGTTTATCAGTCTTTTACTTTAAAGGCACAGTGTGTAGGATTTGTTGTTTTCTGCGACATCTAGTGGTTGAGTC
>NW_013952777.1:431827-437243 GCF_001266775.1 Austrofundulus limnaeus
GCAATGATTAGACATGTTTTTTTATTATTGTCATTAGTGATTATCTCAATTTCGGCTAAAAGAATTGACAAAATCCTACACACTGTGCCTTTAACTGTATTTTCAGCTGTTGTCTCCACTTCCAGGCTGCTCAGTGAAACTCTTGTAGTTTTACACAGCTGGTCAGGATTTTGATCCAACCCATCACTGGAGTTCCTGGCATCCATTATTATAACCTCAGTGGATTCCAGGACTGTTGACAGGTCAAACAGATACGGCGGCCATATTTCACAAATCTGTTTTCAACGAGTCTCTGTTGAAGAAGCAGAGACCTTTGTGAGCATGCAGGCACCTCGGCGAGGAGAATATTATTGTTATTTGACATGAGGGATTATTTTTAATATGAAGGATAATTTGTCCTCTGGCTCCTTATCATTCTACTCACCTGCTGTGCTCGTGTGTGAGTCGAGAACAGTGTCTGTCTTTGTAATCCCCGGAGAATTCCTCACTGTTCCTCCTTCGTGCTTATTCCTACCCCTAACATACCTGGGAGAGTTCCCAGGTGTGTGCATGTGTGTGTGAGAGTGAGAGACAGGTGGTCTGCAGGTGTGTATATTTGAGTATTTATGTGGACTATAGAAAAGGCACCATCCTTACTAATTCTGACTGTAAATCAGATGGCAGGGCAATTTGGCAACAGCATAAAGGCCTCCTGGTTTTATAACTATGATTATGGTCATGATGAAGACTTGTATTTATTTTAACTATCTGATGAAACATTTGGCTAAAGCCGACAGGTGTTGAGGCAGGTACAATATTGTGCCTGCTGAAGGATCCCACAGAAAGCAAAATGTTGCCCACCAAACAGAAGAAAGGCTTGTTTCAGCGCTTCCTCGTCACGAGTTACTCCGAGCAATTTCTGCTTATCRGATTGGAGTGGAGCGCCACAACGTTCTCTTTGTGGAGGAAAGATGATTTATGGCTGTTAGTCGGGCATAAGGCAGTAATTGCTGCAGTTACAATTATGTTACCATAGCACCTGTTTAAATTGTCCATTCTCGTGTGGATGTTTTCAGAAGAGGAGAGTTTGCAGCTTGAAACGAATATGTGAAGACGTTAAATGAAGTTGGGAATGAGTCTGGTAGCAATTTGGAAGTAAAAGGAGAGCGCGTGGACAGATTTGTGTTGTGTCATCTGATATAGAAGGAAAACAACTTGGAATATTTTCTTAAAATCGAGATGGAAGCCGYCTTTTCAGCAAGAGCAATAAGCGGTTAAAAAAATATTGTTGAGAAGACAAAGAGGGGGTTATTTTGAAAATGACACTGCTCTGTAAAAGCAATCAATTCTAGTGGTTCATCAGTACCAATCTTAAAAACAAAAGTCACATTAAAAACTTTGTATTTCTTGAAGGGATTATCTGCTACCTTCTGATTTTAAACTAAGATCATCTCATGTTGTGTAATGACAAAGTTTCAGAGTTTTTGGTTGAACTTTAAAAGTAACTTTAGGCACAGTCTCATGCAATATTTTATATTTCTTTTATATTTCTTGCATGATCTGTTAGGGTTCGGCTATGTGGTGTGAATGATGCCCAGCTACTACCACACCAAATTTCAAGTGTCTGTAAACTTCACTGAAGTATAGTCACTTTTGAGTTGATTACCTGTGGTTGGTCATTTTGAATTGAGTTGTCTCCAAATGTTAATGAATTAATAATTACTTTCAGGGAGTTTCATTAAAAGTAATCYATAAGTTCATGTGATATTTTGCTAACAGAAAAGCAGGGTTAACTCCAGCAATTTATGGCAAAATATTAGGTGAGGATATTATTCAATTTGTTGTGCTCAAAGTATGTGTTTGAACTGATGATCAACTAAAACCACACCAAATTATAGCTTAGTTTTTGTAAAATTGACTGAATTATGGTCATTTTAGAGGCCCACATCACCGTGGCAGCCATCTTGAATCGGAATTTTTCCAGAAGTTAATTTGTTGGACATCAATATTAAATTATTAATATAAATGTGTAAATATTATGAAAAACAGTATATAGTATGTAGTATGAATGTAAAAGATTACATTTAAGTATTTCGGAATGGAAAGCAGGATTTGCTGTTTGTGCTTGGCTGTTGTTATGASATCATCATCAAGTGCTAACGCTACTAACGCTTCCCTACAAAACATCAGACTTGCAGTTGCAGCCGGTGTCTAGATGCACTTCAAATTGCCGGCCCACAGGAACCACCCATTTTGTTTACAATGAACACATTTTGAATTAAAATTTAAAAGGCCATCTTCAGCAGTGTAAGCAGCGTTAGCACTTGCTTTTGGCACAGAATGAAGTAACAAAAAAGGCAGCTCCTCAACAGCAAAGGCTGCGTTCCATTCCCAAATTCTTAAATRTAAGCCTTAACATTTAGCTGCAACATTTAAGATTTAATTTTTTACATTTAGATTTACACTTTTAGATTCAGGACTTTATAACAACATTTAATTTACATTTGTCACCCCATACCTCTGATGTTCTGTAACATAGGATTTTGTTATTAGTTTAGTGGCAAAACTGCCATTTTTGAGTCAAATTTTTAGGTCAAACACTGCAGACTTTTGGAAAGGACACTGCAGAATCTTCATTGAAACTGAACTATCTTGTATGATAGTGTACGGATAAATCATAAAATTATGGAAACACATTGTGCACTCAAAGTTAGAAACAATTAGTAAATAAGATGATACATGATATCGATAATTATCGTTCTTCTGGAAGTGGTCATTTAACTAGATCTGTTACAAAAGGACAACTGATATTACTAACTTTTAAAAACTGTCACGGCCAGAGGTCTTTCTTCTATGTTTATACTAAAGCATGGAATGACATTCCTCAAAACATAAAGTCCATTTCAAAACTACAGCCCTTTAAGAAGAATCTTGTCTGCCATCTGCTGGACACTTTTTGTTGTGCTCATATTTAGACGTCCTATTTTGCAAATGCTGCCTTCCTGAAATTTGGTATGCTTGTTTGTCTTTGTGTCTATGGTGTTTAATGATGTGTTTGTGATGCTGTAMTTCTGTGTTTTATGTGCTGCAGAACAGGAACCTGCTGTAAAACAGCAATTATGCTGAGTCAGGCTCGATTTTTAGCAATCTTTTAAATCAATAAATCAAATCAAATCAATTGTTCATTATAATATGATTATTGAGGTTTTTTTTCCTTTTTGCTTCTGTATGTCAGACATATGTAATGCCACTCATAAAGGAAACCCAACCTGAGTAAGAAAAGTAAATTTATTTGCTCTTTGCTTCTTCCCTGCTGCTTTTCTGCATGTTTCCCAGTATGTGGTTGACGAATGAGACCTAAAGGTCTACCAGTGTGCTGGAATATTAATACAGCTTGAGCAAATCAATACGAAGTTTCCAGACACATGTATCATTTTCAGGAACAAGGAACAGCAATCATTTAAACATCTTCAGAAAATCAACCTGTTTTAGTTATTACCTCCTTCAACGAAGCACCAAACAGCCAGCGAAGATAAAATCTCTAATGGCTTTCCCACTCTGCACAAGGACTAAACATTGTTTTTAGAACTTAATGCATATCACACATCTTTTTTTTCCCTCCTTATCTATCGCTTTGTGTACTCTCTTATCAGTTTGTGTTTCTGAGTCAGTTCTGGGCCCTTTCTGGTCTGAAACACACACAAACACGCTGAGAGACGGAGGAGGAGCGCAGCTCTGCGGCAACAGGCTGTCAGCAGCGTAAATGACCTGTGAAGAGTTTCACGGTGCGTGTCATTAGGCAGCTTTAGATTTGTTTCAACAGTGCTTTACCTGAGGGCTCCATTCATGGGGCCCCCTTCTCCACAGGGAAGGGAGGGGAGGAAGGGTGAGAGTGGGTGTGGGTATAGTTTCCAAATTTCCCCCTTTACCTTCTAAGGAGAACAAATAATGGAAAACTCATAAGCATGATAGGAAGAAAAAAAAGGCTATAACTCAGGCAATGTAAAATTTGCTGTCATATTAGCTGAGAGTTATTTACAACGCATCACAAAATTACATGTTTTGGTCAAACCAAAACAGCTGCAACTCTATCATTTTACATCATGACATGATTTTAATCTGAAACTCTGTCTTTAATGGCAGTGGTTGATACTGTTAGGGAAGGCTAGCATTTTAACTGAACACTTTTTCTTCTTTAAAGATAAAATATATATTTCAAATATTTTAGTTTGGAAGTGTAATCCACCTTTTTTGGTCATATTAATGCACATTTTTTACCCATCTGAGGTAAAAAAAAAAAAAACATAATTTGCTGAATAGCTAATTCTTCTTTTTCTCTAATTTACAGCTAGGAAGACAGTAAAATAAAGTTCACGGAAAAGGAGTCATGTAAAGGTCAAACTCASTCAGACATAAAAGTGATAAGAAGTATGGAGGTGCTATCTGACAACTCTTGTTATTATAATATAACTCATTGCTTTGGAATGAAGGGAGTGTTTAAAAAAGAACATGTTTTTGAATGGATTTATTACCCCACTGAAAGCTTGGCATTAAACGAAACTTTGTTTTATTTTTTATTTTTTTTTATTTTTTGCATTGTACCCTAGTCAAGCCTGGATTATCACAGTTTTTCTTTTTATTCCAACAGTTGATATCCCAGCATCTCCACGCTTTATTAAGCAAGCTGATAAGAGTCTGCAGACCTGACTGTGTTTTGAGATGTGAGAATCTCTTGCACACAGCCAACAAATATCCCTGTTGCCACATTCCTTAGGCCTATATCTGCCAACACCTCTTCGCTACAGTGGCTGTGGCCCTTTTTCTCCCCAGCCTGTAATAGTCAGCGCTGGCCGTAATGGTCTGTTGACAGGTTTAGGCTGTAGTAATTCTGTTGCTGGGCTTTACAGTGAGGTTACTAAATCTCCCCCTGAGGAAAAAAAAAAGGAGCAGCAGATGTAGGGAAGCTAGTTATCTTTCTACTGCACCGTKTTTTTATTATTATTTATTGGCAGATAAAGGTTTTACGTCAAGGCTTTCTCGTGAAGTCGCCTTATCTTCAAGCACTTGGAGCGATTTGGAAAGTTACTTGGTTGTGCCAGCAAGCTCGATAGCGTGTACGCTGGGTGCTAAAATGTTAAAGTGGCGCTAGCTCCTGTGAGCGTTGTGCTCTCGTGTTTAAAAATGGCTCCCACTGTGCAGAGACACAGTTCATTATTTGAAGCAGGACTGCATAAAAAGGGGGCMAGCTGAGTGGAACTCCAGCTGCCGAACTGCCGTGGAGTTCACACACAAA
Source organism: Austrofundulus limnaeus (assembly GCF_001266775.1). Classification (NCBI taxonomy): domain Eukaryota; kingdom Metazoa; phylum Chordata; class Actinopteri; order Cyprinodontiformes; family Rivulidae; genus Austrofundulus; species Austrofundulus limnaeus. The sequence goes on from NW_013952777.1 coordinate 437,100, forward strand.
CGCAACGCAGAAACACACCGTGGAAAATGCAAGGGAAAGCAAAACGGTTGAGGCCAAGGGGTTTCCTTAGCAATGTGCAAAGCAGATCAACTGTACACAAACACACACTCACACACACACACACACACACACACACACACACAC
>NW_013952777.1:437291-441835 GCF_001266775.1 Austrofundulus limnaeus
CACACACACACACACACACACACACACACACTATGTCTTTCCATCTTTGTGGGGACTTTCCATTGATTTCAATTAATTGTTTGGAAATTTTATAGCCTAATCCTGACCATTTACTCTAAAATCAACCTCATGGGTACCTTTTTGTTTCAAGAGACATTTCTCTTGTTGGAGCCATGGTTCTTGCCCCTCCACTTCATCCAGCAGCCCTCCAAGGTGTCATGACTTCAGGTGTTTTTAACTGCAGACCAACGAGCAGATCTAATCTGAGTCAGGTGTCCATTTAGGGAAAGGAAACTGACTGGGTGTGTCTTTATTTACCTGACCCCAAAAATAAACTAAACTCAATTCACACGTTGGTACTAAACCTAACCCTCACACCCAAAATCAGCCTCCGAAGTCGTGAGGACCGGGTTTTGGTCCTCCCAAGGAGCATTCAGTCCCCACAAGACTGCATTTTCCTGAAAAATCATCCCCACTAAGTAGCAAAAACTAGGGCACACACACACACACACACACACACACACACACACACACACACACACATGAACAGGGTTTGCTGTGACCTCTCCAGGGTCACACTGTGTCTGCACACTTCATGGTGAACAACTAATGATTTCAGTCTTTTTATCATCTGGCTCTCATTTAAGACAGATAGAGATTTTAAAAAATACCAGGAGAGATTAACACTTCTGCACATAARCACAGTTGGATTTATAAAAGGCCCAGCCATGGTCAGAGGACCGCTTTAGGACAGAAATCAATTTAGCAAAAATAAACTTGCACAAAAAGTAAGGAAAGTTGTGTTTGGTAGATTATTTTTTGTCACAATGCTTCATGGCAATAAATCTTATAGCRGGCAGCTCAAAATAAGTGTCAATAACAATAGCAAAATAAACTGTTTGGCAGAGAAGATTTGGCAGATTTTTCATGCCAACATACTAAGATTTACTGCTCATCCCACAAATGCATGTTCCTTACAAAWGTGGCACCATTTAAAAGGGAAAATAGCATGCTTTCCAATGGCATTGTTACAACAAAGAAATAACCAAACACATGTCTCCTTACCTYTTTTGCTAAGTTTACAAATGGAGAGTGTTGGACTTAAACTTTTTTGAATGAAGCAGTGAAAATCTTTACAACATACTGGGTGCTTTAGCCTGAAATGAAAATGGAATTATTTTTCTTCATCACATTTCTATACAGTTCATCTACAAATAAAGGGCATCTTTTTTATATGGAGGTAGATGTTCAAAAGATGTGTAACAATTTTTTAATCAAAATAGTCAAAGTTCTTTTAACACATTCTCACCACCTGCATGGGAGAACTACTATGACAGAGAACATCCAACACTACAACTTTAAACTTGCAGGTCTAAAATTTATAAACTAGCCCAAATCTGCCTATCTTTATTTCAGAGATGTACTCCAGTAGATTAAATCATGTTGAGCRCTGGCTTGGCCTCGTGCACAACCCACTCTCTATAACTCCCACCCTGAATAAAGTCAGAAGGAAAAGCGTGCCAACACGCAGTAGTGTTTGAAGTGTAGACTTTACCTCAAAGGCAGACTGGGAGTCCCCAGTCAAATTACTCGAGCTGTTTCCAAATGCAAATATGTGTTTTAAAATCAACAAAGCAACTAAAGATGCAAATCGAAAAATCTTGGCTGCTTGTTCGGCGTCTGCTGGGAGGAAAAGAAATGAAACATTTCCATCAACATTTTGCCCTCATGTCTTCTCCTCTGAGAGCGAAACACACATTTGTATGTTCTTTTGTTTGAAGGTTTGTTTTTGTCAAAGTACTAAAATGTTGTGTGTGCTGGATGATTTGTTTGCTCCTTTGGCTTGGTTAACTATCTCCCAAGTTTTCTGTCAGCAGCGAGAGGTTGGAAAAAAGGCGAAATCTGAGCCAAAATGAGAAACTGATCCCAAAAGCTCATATTTTCCTCCTTACTCACGAATGAAAACTGCATTAATTTTGAAATTATAACTGAAACTAAAATTAGATTGAAATTAGTCAAACACATTGCATTCAGTATTTTCTTATGAAAGTTGTCATTTTCTTGCAAACATACAAAGTGTTTATATCTGTGAACACTTTTCTTGTGTTTTAGTATATGACACATTAAACTTTCATTAATAAACTTTCCAAAAAGATAATCATGAAATGCAATGTGGGGGTCAACAGCAATGTTACAACAAAAGGCAGGCTAATTTGAACATTTTATAATAATTTTTATTACTTGAAATGTATTTTTTTTTACTGTAATATATATATACATACATATATATACGTATATATACAGGGGTAGACATAACCATTGTTTAGGTTGTCCGAGACAACCTATTTTCATTTCGGACAACCAGATCCCACCTCCTGGTTGTCCGGTGGACAATCAAGCAGAAAAGACCTCGATTAAAGTTCTCTGCCGCGGGTGTCAGTCATTTGTAAAAATGAAAGGGAGAAAAACTTGGTAAAGCCAATCAGAACACTAAACCGTAACTTTTAATAAGGTCATGTACACAGTATACTGCTATTTAAGTGAAAATGTTTGACCTATGAGCAGAAAGAAGTTTATGAATGTTGGGTAACCTCTAGATTTTATTAACAACATTTTTGCTGCTTTACTCCCTGAGCCTTAAATACTCTATTTCAAAGAAGAGAATGAGGAAGTTTTATTCATGCAGATCCTGTCAACCTTGCTGACTGAGAACAATTATATACAGTATAATAAACTTTGTCTACAGAACAACTTGCTAAATTGCATTTTTCTTGAGATTTTTTGGACAACCAAAATGTTTTGCTGACAACCAGGTTTTGTCAATAGGTTGTCCACTGGACAACCTGAAAAAATATCCTTATGTCTACCCCTGATATATATAATCTAGATGCTGAAAACAACTAGAAAACATATTGGAGATGATTGTTTGGAGTCTGGTCGGCAACTGAAAACTGTAAGAAATCTTCATGGAAAAACACTTTTCACTTGTCATTTCATTGAATTTTTAGTGTTTGTCACCAAAAAGCTGTTCTCCCAGATTTTGTTTGACCAGTTTTTACAAATACYAGCCTATTTTTGTGTGCACCACTAGCAAAACTGTATTCTTGGCTCTGCAGATTATTGTACTGCCCACCTTCATTCACATTGAACAACATCCCGACTCTCTCCCCCTGCTGTTGGGCTTTAGGCAACAACAACAACAACTGGGCAACTATTTTGAGAGAGTTTGTTACACAGGTTTAAAATTCAAGCAACAAGATGGTAAGCCTCTGCAACTCTAACAAGGAAACTGAGAACTTGTTCAAACAGAGATTTTTTAGAGAGGCCCATACACTCAGTCCAGATACTACAAAGAATGACGGCCCTTTGGTGGACCAGATGTGGTTTGCCAGAAATGGCCCGTGCATGGTTCGGCACCACATAAAACCAAACCACAATCAGGTCAGATGTGGCATTGAAGGACTTGGGCCACGTAAACCAAACCAAAACTGGGTCAGTTGTGGCTTGCCATCTTAAAAAACAATGTCATAATTGCCAGACCTGGCCCACATCTGGTTGACAGACCACTTGTCATACCAGTAGTCAGCCAAAAATGCCCACTTTACATCAGATCTGGCCCGCACCTGGCTGCTATGTGGGTACTTTATGTGCATGGCTTGCAAAACTCAGTTCACATTATTTTGCTGCCCACCTCTACACACGATGTCCGTCTCAGATATGTGGGTGGAAGTGAGATACAAATAGGTTTGCTATAGGATAATGTTTTCGCCTATATCTATTGACCAACATTTGCAGCCCACTGAGTGAGTATTTAGATGTGTGTGACCGCATTTGAAAACAACACAGCAGTAATATTAAAAGTAACATAAACTTAAACTGACCACGAAATTCAGAATTTTACCAAAACCTTTAGCTTTCAACTACTTAGATTCTCTTTTTACTTGTGTAAACATTCAGTAGCTCATTCCTTGTGTATGTGAGCACATTTGCCCTGGCTTTATGTATCAGAAGTGCTGAAACATGTCTGTTCTGTGTCACACATGCCACTTTGACATATAAGACTTGTTTACATGCTGCTAACACCCCTCCACAGCTCCGCTCAGCTGCCCGCACACAACMCAAACTAAAGGTTACCAGGCTGGGATTTTAATCTACATGTGAAATGTGCTCCCCTACGCCTCCTCAGCTGTTGAGTCAGCAGTCTGCCTATTGCCCTGTGATTTGGAAAGCCTTGTTTTATTGATTGAATGGGTTTCACTGTGGAACACACACACACACACACACACACACACGCACACACACTGGAAAACATCCATCCGTCCACGTACACCCAGGCTGGTGACTTTGTTGCAAATTGAGGGAGGGAGAGGGATGAGTGTCAGGCCTCGCCTGATGGGTGAACATCAATCATTGCTTGTCAGCCTCGTCTCCACCCCTCCTCCACGTCCTCTCACTTTTTTCTGCCTCGCTGATCAGCCTTTGTTTTGAATGGTGTGTGTGTGTGTGTGTGTGTGTGTGTGTGTGTGTGTGACAGACAGACAGTC
>NW_013952777.1:442739-445356 GCF_001266775.1 Austrofundulus limnaeus
GGAATGTTTCCTTTTGTCTGCTAAATTATAAGGTCATTTTATCTGGCTCCTTCTGATGCTAATCAAGCAAACCATCGCAAATACAGTAWATACTTCCAGGTTGTGTTAATGGGACCACAATTTCTACAGACACAAGGTTCTGCTGGACTTCTTACCACATCATAGCACATTTTTCTTATTTATTTTGTTCTTTTTTTATAATAAATAGCTACAAATGACAACTGGTGTGTTTACAGTAATGCTTGAGTCAACCCTTATTTCTGGAAAATCCACTACAATCACAAACATTTCAAATCAAAATGAACACAAATAAATAAAAAAAAACATACACACAGACAAGGGTAACAACATTTTCATAGCAACATAATTACCATAACAAATAAACATAAAATTCAACATATTTAGTCCAATGCAGCTATCTTATGTCATTTTTCTATTCCACTCTGCATTTTTAAACCCYAAAAGTTAGGAATGTTTTAAGTCCTAAAAACAGCTCTTTATAGACCTCTAAATATGTCTGTGTTAAAAAGTATTTCGTAAATTGAATTTCGTTGTTATCTATTTCTGTTTTTCTCATTTAAACGTGTTGGTGTGTTTAAAATCTTAGTGAATCTAGACGATAAAAACATCCAGAAGTAATAAACTTTCCAAAGACTTGAGCTCAGATTATAACGATTTATGAATCGGTCAGGGACAAGTGTTTCATCTGTTTGTCAGGCAAACATATATTTCTTCCTAGGAGAAAAAAAGGAGATTTGGCCATCCACCAAATACAACAAGTGTGTTCTCTTCATGTTATGCCAAAAACAAGCATGCGTCTTTTATTCTTTTGCTTTTCTGACTCCAGTTGTTATTATGATTTGTGTTTTGAGAGTGTTTTATTTGTAATGGGTGCCGAGGTCTAGGAGGGATGTGTTTTCAATTACCACTTGGTAGAATGATGGCTGGACAATCAAGCCCTGAAACTCTTTTCTTTTTTTTTCTTCATAGGTTGGCATGAGATTACACAAATCTGTCAGATTTTTAATTAATTTTTTTTGTATTTACTTCTGTTTTAGGGGAATTGTTGATGTAAACAAAATGGATATGAGGAGTTCCTGCAACCTGAACAGTGAAGCATGACATCAACAAAAAACATTAGTTGATATACTGTAGATGTACAGTAATACATAAAGAAAGACATGCATAATCTACAGTTATTTAGTCACAGTTTAGTTTGTGTGGAGAGAGGTGCACTCAGATTATCATTTCAATCAAATAAATATGAACACTCAGTTTGTGTTGAATTCCAATGCAATAAAAAAACTATAATTTGTATCCTCTATCCCAGAGATTTGTGTTAGTAAGAGTGAGAAGTGCTCCTGTTTCCCACTTTATTGAAGACCCTCAGATTCTGCTGCTAATGTCCAGGACACATCCTGAATAATTGATCACAGGTGATGGATCTCACAGCAACACAGTAAATTCTCTAACGTGTGCAGTGTGACAAATTTTCTTTTCTGGAACTTTAAAAGTAAATTTATGTTTTTCTAACTTAAATCGTACCGTTGGAAAAAGATGTTACATGTTGCTTTCAACTCAAAAACACATCAGGACGGATATGTCTACACACGGTAGGAAAGAAATACTGATATAAATCATATTTACAAAACAAAAGACCTAGATTTGTTACATCATAAATTTTTAATGGCATAGTCATCCACTGAGTCCTCTAGAGCTACAACAGTGACCCCTAGTGTGGCTTCCTCCCTATAGACTTGGGGGGAAAGAGCAACATGAATAGTTTACTTCTTTAGTAATGACAGAACAATATGACAATGCTCATGGTTATTATTATTAAATATTTTTTGTAGCTTTAAGTCAGTTTTATTGCAGTCCAATATGAATCACAAAGGATTATGTTGCAACTTACAAAATAAGTGAAATCATTCATTTTCTCTATGCTGTCAACTTACTTTTCCTTTCTGAAAAAAGTAATATTGTACATTTGAACATTTTGATAATATTTAATATTTTAATGATAATATAAGCCAAACCTTGCATTGTGTAATATAGAATATTTTCTCTATAAGATTAACCTTGTTAATTAAACTAAATCTTTTGTGTCCATAAATGCTGTTGTTTTGCATTATAAATATGGTGGCATGCTGTTATTGCACATTCAGAAACTCAGTCCTGCAAATCCAACGACACCCATGTGACAACAAACTTCTCCGCAACAAATCTCAGCAAACAGCACAAGACTGCGCCTCAGAAACCCCTCTCCAATACATATGCACAAGTTTGTTCTCCAGCAGCTTCAGCCTCAGGCTCTCTACAATGAAATTTTCATGCAGCCATATGGAGGAGTATTGGTGATAGAGATTTACTGTCAGGGCTAAAAGTCCCGCTGGAGAAAACAAGGAAGCCTGAACATATTGCCTTCTGTAAATCAGAAGGAGAGGAGCTCCTGGGTTTGGACGCTGTTGACTAGAAGAAGCCTCTCTCGGTTTGTGCAACAGTGTGTGTCTGTTTTGTGCTGTTTTTATGTCGGATTTCAGCAGAGCGGGTTTATAAAGTGGTAAAAGTGCAGGTGTTGACCCCTTATGTTTGTGGTGGCATTTTTGGGGGGGTGGGG
>NW_013952777.1:445366-449737 GCF_001266775.1 Austrofundulus limnaeus
GTGGTAAATTGACCAGAAACGTAAAGCAAAAACAACTCAATGTGCATTAGTGTGTGAAAAGATGATGTCTGTGCTTGTGTGCACACTACGCACGTGTTCTGTTCTGCGCTGTAGGGATGCCTGAAATGGGGTGCCAATGGGGACAATGCTCGCCTCTCTAAAARTGTGCTGTCCCCTCTAATTGATCAAACAGTCCAATATGTATAATCTGATACCAAGATATCTAATCAACAAATGGATGAAACTTAACAAAAYCTTCCTAATCATTAGGTGAAAATCTACATCTTTTAAATTTTTGGTGTCAACCAAATTCAAGGTGGCCAGTGACCACGGTGACTAATTATTTTAACAGTTCAAACTTTTAAACTCCGTTTAAACTCATCAGACTGAAGAAGTCTCTTGGAGGAGAGACGAAACGTTTCACTAAAGAAGAACCCAGAGGACCAACTTATTTTTTTTTTTTTTGATTTTCTTCTGCCTGGATTACTGAGATGCATCAGGATATTTTAACAGTTATTACAAACACAAAATTAGCTACTGTAGTCAGTTTTTTGGATACTGAGCTTAAATTTGGTCTGGTAGCAACTCAGTCTTCCTCGACAGGGAAAAAACATGTTTAAAACTTTTGCATGCAAAAAGTTGAGCAATAGTTGTTTTTTTTTTTTTTTTTTTTTCAAAAAATGCTGAATACAGTTTTGAATGTGAATTTAATATGAGCAAAAAGATGATTTTTGAGAAAAGCTAGACATGATGGCAAGGTCGGGTGATAGTGAGATACAAGGTGTTTGTGAAGAGAATGCATTGAGTTGAGCAGTAACTGTTACATTGTTTACACTGTTTACAGTAATAGCCTAATGTGAACCCAATGTAGTATTTTTCCAACAAAACTTCTGTTTTGGCTTTTAGGTTTTGTGGTGTCACCCAAAGAGTATCAGTTTCAGTGCATATTGTATGCTTGAGACGAGCATTTTGCATTAAACAAAATCACTCTTTCCTCTCACGTCCTAGCCCAACCCCCCTACCCAGATGGATAAGGAAAAAAAAAACAGCTTCCAGCATCATATAAAGAATGCTGAAAGAGTTTATGGCTTGTGGCTGCTGTATCTGATRGTCCTATTAGCATTCATACATGCTAACAAGTGGGTTTAGAATGCTGGTCAGGAAAAGACAAGTAAGCTGAGAGTTGATGTTGAAATGAGACTGAGAATGGACAGTTGGATATTAGAGCTAGTTAAGAATGTGCTTGCTGCTAACAGGAGCGCTTTTCCTTTACACAAATGGTCTAAAGTTTAACGTCCATGTTAAAAAAATATTTGAAAGCTCTAATATCAAATGGACAAATAAGATGTTACACTTTGCCATTTGACTCTGAACTATTTTGGTATACAGTATATAGTTGATTCAGTGATTACAGCTTTCATGGCTGCAAAACAGATCCAATTCATCACACTTGATGAGGTTGGTAACTGTGACCAGAAATTTAGGGCCAAAAAAATTCCACTTAGGTTTTGTTTGGCCAAAGAACATTATTCCTGAAGTTATGATTGGTTTAGATTCCAACTTACARACTTCATGAAGCTTTGTTCTCAATTTAAAAATCAGCTTTTTTTGTAAATCATTAYAACAAATCCTTGTTCTATTTTGTTTAATATTATGAACTTTAACATTTAGCTGAAGCCTGTAGAGTAAATGTCAAACTAAAGGCCGGCAGGCCAAATATGGCCCACCACAGCATTGATGTGGCCCAAGAGCATCAAAGATGCATTAATTTCTTAAAATAAGCATATGCTGCTTTAAAGCTAGCACTGATGATAAACTACATCTCCCATAATGCATTTTGATTATTTTACTTGGAAAATGACAACATCCCTGGACTAGGTGGAGGTGCACAGGGTACAAAAGTAGACGACAAACTTTGCTGCTGAAAATTTTCATTTTGTTGAGTTTTTACCAGCTACTGCTAGCCTGGCAATCCAGTTGTACTGGAAAGTGGGAATTTCCCACCAACGAGTTGTAAATTTAAACTGGAAAACCCCCACCATTTGGAACTTCCTGTCTAAATTTTGAAAATTCAGAAGTCAAGACATCGACTACTCACCGCAGCTCCACAGTGAGTAAAACTCTCTTACTTTTACTTTTAATAGTATTTCTGTAGTTTTTATTTCATATTTAGTCCATTATACAGGTACCTTTCCATGTTTATAAGGGGACATGTTAAAACACTTTTTCTATGTACAAAATACTACAAAGAGCTCAGTTATTGGTTGTTAGCAGTGCTCAGCCATAGCAACAAGACAAAGAATGTAACATTTTGTGTTTAGATGATGTTAAACACAAAGTGCCAAAGCTTATTACAACTGGCTCTTTGAGGGCCACCGTAATGCTCATGTGGCCTGTGGTGAAAATGAGTTTGACACTTCTCCTGTGGAGTCTTACATTGCAATTTTTTTGAGAATTCACAATCCAACTTTCAGATTAACTTGTTGAGGAATTTAGAAAATGCACAAAAACTAACCGTCTCACAGCCTAAAATTGCCTTTATTCACTCTAGACATCCTGTCCCTGACCCTATGCCTAAAATTAACCATTTTTAGAAAGTGTAGGAAATTCACATCAACTACTTGTTCCAAAGCCTAAAATTACCTAATAGTCGCCCTAGCCGTCCTATCCCTGACTCCACTACCTAAAATTAACCATAAACTCTGATCCCTAATATTAAMCACGGACCCCAACTCAAAGCCCCCTATATTTTGCATCCCAACGCATCAAACCCGGACGCAGAGGAAACCCGGAAATGCCTGGAGTGAATAACTGACGCGGKGTACCCGACGCGTCAAAATAAGACGCAGAGGGAACCTTGGAAAAGTGTCAATATGTGACGAGTCAGGAGTGAGAATTTGTTATGGTGAGGACTGTCATGTATTCTGTTCTAGCTTTAAACCTGAGCCAATCCCTAACCACATAGCCTATTGCTAACACAATCCAAAATGCAGATATTAACTCAACCTGAAATGGAGCCAACTTCGCCCAACCTTTAACAGTATGCTCACTAATGTCTTCARCCGCACCCACAGTTCTTATCCACATACTAATTTTATGTATTTCATGTCTGAATCCTCCCTTCCTTCGGGTCTAGCTTACAGCTTCCTCTGTCTAAACAGAGGAGCTGAATGAGAGCCAGGGTCCGAGATGCAGTGTAAATATCCAATTCACAACTCAGACTGCACAAAGCCCCCCAGCCTCAGCTTCAGCCAGCACTACCCGTCCCCACCTCCCCCCATCGTCTCCCAAAGGCCACAACAATCCTGCCTTTGTCGGCAATTGATTGATGACACAGAGGAATTTCATTCAYGACCTCCCAGTGTTTTCGAGTTACCGTGACGACCAGGTGAAAACAGAGCGTATTGAGGGTATTGAGTTTCTCAACCTTGATCACGGGGGAAGAGTTAGGAGGGGGGTGGGGTAAAAGAGAGGCAACAACCAAGAGGTCGCTGTAGAAGTTAAACAAACAGCCATTGCTGTTATCGCAGGAGATAAGCGCTGGGATGATCTTGTTGATTGTTCACAGGTCTAGTCGATGCTGAGTTCACCGTGTGACGTTCCAGACGGATGACGTGAAGGAGACCACTTCCTCTTCTGGATTCTGTTTTGCTTTACTGTAAAAAAAAAAAGGTCCTTAATTTTTAAATATTATCAATGTACAATTTGGATTTGATTAGATCACAAAAGTAAAACTCAAGTGAAAGAAAAAGCCRAAACACTTACGAACATAAGTAAAGCTTCAGTTCATCTCACACACACACACATTATCTCAAAGCACACACTCTCCTTTAATGGATGTAGCAAGTTGGTAAAGTGCCCCATTAAGGGAGTCCAGAGCCAGAGCATAACGAAGCTCTGATGCAATATTCATGCCTTCTGATTCTGGCCTAATGCTGCTGCTTCCTCCATTCCAAAGCAATAGATTTGCACATAACATGTCTCTAAATAAACATGTACAATGTATGTGGAAGTGACAGCACATCATCATTTTATTTAAAAAAGCAATAATGTTTGCTGATTAAACAGAAATGAACATGYACTGTATGTGGAGAGCAGTGTTCAGTCATACCAAAGAATGGAGAGAGAGCTGAACATACTGGAACCTAATTTGAACTATTTGACCAATAAATCGATTAAACATTTTTTTTTAATTCATACAATCTATGTAGGCTCCAACATGTAACATGAAAAATGTATAAATGTACTTTACAGTAATTCTTACTATCAAAAAGAACATTAAAACAGACTCGATACTTCTGTTGCTGTTCATCCATCCATCCATCCATCCATTTTCTTCCGCCTATCCGGGGTCGGGTCGCGGGGGCAGCA
>NW_013952777.1:450938-455557 GCF_001266775.1 Austrofundulus limnaeus
TGTGTGTGTGTGTGTGTGTGTGTGTGTGTGTGTGTGTGTGTGTGTGATTAGTTTTTGGTTAGGCTTCGTGCTGCCATCCCCTGGGGACACCACACAACTCATTTTTGTTGCTTTATACCAGTCAATGGAATAATGCCTAATTCATTTTCTCCCAGAAAGTAACCATTGGATGGACATGACAAACTAATGATGYGTGACCTGATACTGAAATATTAATACCACCAAAACAAAAACTTTATGCACTAAAATCAGTTCTAAATTCAGAATGGGACGGGGAACYAGCTAAGCAGCACAGGTGGAACATTCTGAAGCCATTCTAGGGGACTGATAACGGCCTATTAACGTCCATTTCATGGATGACAGCATCCGAAGCGGGTGCAAGTGCAGTGGCACGTGTTTAGTCTGTAGATGTAACATGAACAGTATTTTCATGTTCATGTAATTTTTATAGTGGTTCTTGACAATCAAAAAAAGAATTTATGCAATAGTGTTTTTTATTGRATTTAATTTATTATTGTTTAAAACACCATTTTCACATATTTTTTGTATGGCTGTGTTTCATGTTTTACTCAATCAGAATAGGAAAGGAAATCGCTGGTATCAAACATCACTACCAAGAACTGACTAACGTTTGGAGTTAACCTTATTCAAGATGGCCACTGCAGGTAATCAAATTTGGAAAACACAAACAATGGCTCCAACTCTATTAGCTGTACAGATAATGAGCTAAAATTTGAGGTTGTGGTAATTGAGAGTTATTCACAACACATACTACGAGCACTAACKGGTTCCATGAGATCTTCTAACGCCGTGTGAGGCTGTGTAGAACTTTATTTTTTAAGGTTTGACCAAACTGACTAAAGCTTTGTAATTCCCCAATAAGATGTTCATGACTATAAAACTGTCATGATATTTGGCAGACTTTGGACTTTAATATAAATTTGTATTTCACAGTTACTATTGTACTATTGGTGTTCTTATTCAAGGAGCCTAAAAACCTAAGATGTTTTTTTATGTTAGAAGTAAGACAAAAGAGCTGAAGTATTGCTAATCAAAAACATGCAATCACAGGCAGATCATGCAAAATCCAAATCTCTCCTGCGGCATCAAAYGGGTGCAGTCAGTTTTATCTGACCAGAGTCACATAAATGTGCCATCCTTAAAAAATATAAAACACCAAAAATAAAAACATGCTCAGGTCATTTTAGTATGACAAAAAGGGTGTGATTAGAAAAAAGAACATCTGATCACAAATATAATGTGATTTTATCTTTAATCCTGTTTGACAAAGGAGGAAAAAAAGAGCATTTATGAGCCAAACTCTCCCAGAAACAAAGGCCCTTTTAGTGACATGAGATATGCAGCTAATAAAGCACTCTGGCATAATTTAGGCCTCATCTGCCATGCAGTAAATTAATGTATAAAACTGCTTGATATCCTCATCGGAGCTCCGGTGCAGGTATRAATTATTCACCTCAGCATGGCCGCTCCATTATGATCTGGAGCTGCCAGTTGAGCTGATGCTCCTCTTCAGCTCCATAAATACAGAGACATTAGGCTTCTGACTTCCAACACACAAGCACACTAACATGCACAATTACCTGCAGTCCACATATGCCTTACTCCATGCAGACAATGGACTTCATTTATATTTATAATGCACATTCTGAAATAAATACAGCAAACCAACTCACGCATACTCAAAAGGATACACGCTGAGTGATAAATATCTAAAATTAAAACTGCACCGTGTGTGAAGAACTCAAACAGAGTCATCTTTCTCTGCCATAATCATTGCGTCGCGTTGAGATCATCTCCACTCCCAGCAGTGTAAACGCTATAATGAATCACTCTGAAGTGTCAGTATTGACTTCCCTTTTGCTTTAACACACCACTCCTTTATCAGCGGTTAGTGGTTATCAGATGTTTGTTGTGCACACAAACCAAAGGAAGACAACGCTGGTAGCTCAGACTGATGATGACAGCTTTACAGCTTATGACTGGGATAAAATTGTCACTAATAGCAGTGGTTCCCAGAGAGCACAGGGGGGCCCGACCTTGATCCTGCTCAGAGGTCATAAAATATCAGTTTATGTTTTCCATACAAAAATCACAAAAAACAAGTCCATTTAAATTATTAAAACCCTGTACAACTCAGTACTCTGTTTTTTCCTACATTTTCCAAATAAAAATAACTATAATGATGGAGAGGACTTTGAGAAAAATAGTTTGGTAATCACTGACTTATAGCACCGTACATGTACATATACAGTTACCAAAATCTTAAGCAAACCTCTAAACAATTTAAAACAGACTGTGTGCTACTGATTTTTTTTTCAAAATGACTAAAATTTGATACAAATCCTAAGACTATAATAACTATTAGGACTTTTACTATTACTATTGTCAAAAATATCAGTAATAATATTTAAGAAGGATCCTTTACTCACAAAATAAAGCAATGATAATAAAATTGATTTCAGAAAGTGTTTCTTCAAGGAATGCATATCACCCAGTGCTTTTCATGCCAGAGTTTTAAACATGTTTTGTTGAGAAATGGAGTTGTAGCTGTTTTGTGAGATATTTTGCTAACAGACAGATAGACACATGCACAAACACAAGCATAAACATTATTATCTGCTCTCACCTTTTGGCAGCATGTGACAAAATAAAATGCAACCAGTTGTTATTCTATTGCTACAGATCAACTTGTTGCAGTTATATGTGCACTGCATCCCTGAAATTTGTAAGACAAGTGGTGCTTTTTGCAAGAGGATCGTATTCATGATAATCATAAATTCGTAAATATCGTAACCCTAATCGTTTAGTTGAATACTGTTTAAGTTGAGATTTTTAAGTCAAAGTTTACTTAACGTCTAACTAGAGCAGGGGTGTCAAACTCCTGTCCTCGAGGGCCGCTATCCTGCATGTTTTAGAGGTTTTCTTGCTCCAACACACCTGATTTTGATCACTGGGTGATTAACAGGCTTCTGCCCAATTTGAAGAGTTAATTCAATCACTGAATCAGGTGTGTTGGAGCTGGAAAACCTCTAAAACATGCAGGATAGCGGCCCTCGAGGACTGGAGTTTGACACCCCTGCTCTAAAACATGCAGGATAGCGGCCCTCGAGGACTGGAGTTTGACACCCCTGAACTAGAGTAACTGAATAATACAGAAGGAGAACTCACAATAAATAAGTGTATCCATCCATCCATCCATCCATCCATCCATTTTCTGTACACGCTTCTTCCTTTTCAGGGTTGCGTGGGTCACTGGTGCCCATATCCAGCAGTCACAGTGCAAGGGGCGGGGTACACCCTGGACAGGTCGCAAGTCCATCACAGGGCCTAAATTAGTGTATACAGTATCTAATGAAAAATTTTCCATCATGCAACTAGCAAAAGCCAAAAGAACATGGTCTCCTGGTAGGGGAGCCTATTAGCCGCAGAGGTGGTCAGACAGGTCAGAAAAATAATAGTTCATGAACAAATACAAATTCTAGATTTATGCAACTGGTCTATGGGGAAAAACAGTTCTAACAGTATCTCAGGTGAATGTGTAAAACTTGGTTTTGTTACATGAAGCTGTTTTGCACTGGTAATTCAGTGGAACACATCCTCTGACCACAGATTACTTATTAAGACTTTTTGTAAAACAGCCATGTAAAATAGTTTGTAAGAAATCTTACTCCCCTAGTAAGTTTCCTTCCATTTCAAAGGAGAACAAAAACTTTTGAGAGTGGCCTCTTAGTCAGTGATTAACTTTCTTCCCGTCTGCCGCAGGCCTAGCAGGTCTCTGGTTCCAGCACCGGCAGCGTGATGCATTACTCCACGCAGTCATAATGACCACCGAGGGTTTTCCGACAGCTTGCACGGTCTGCGTTGAGTCTGCTCTCCTGTAGCGCTCGAAGGGCTGGGCATCGCTGCTAGCAAGCACCAGGTGTGAGGAGAAACAAGAGCCCCCCCACCACCACCTTCTTTGTACCACCACATGGAGATCAGAGCCAGAGTCGCTTAATTTCCATCATGAACAAAGGAACAACAAGCTAAAGTGTGGTCATGTACAAGGTCATACAAGAAAGAACTGTTCAAGCCTATTTCGTTGTTGCCTGCTCATTGCACCATTTCAGCTGCTTTAAAGATCTGTTATGCATCACCATTATAGTCTGAAAGGCAATTTTGACCCTCTAAAGGGAGCTGTGGTTCTGATGATTGTATTTCTTGGTCACTTGGAATGCCATGTTGACAAATGTGGAAGTGACTGTCAGTGACAGGTGAAAGTAACAATAAAACATTTAATAACAATTCACAAATCTCAGTAAATGGACTTCTTGTTTCTGATCATGAAAAAATTGCTAAAGATCAACAGGGGTCGCTTTTCTATTAAAAAAAAAACCACTTCCAGGACCATTTTCATGGCGCTTCTGGTCGATTTCTCAGTAAAACGACTCACATAATCATGTCAAGTTGTAGGTTCAAAGAAGAAAAGTAAATGCTATAAGAAACATATGAGACAGGGATTAACCAATCTTCTTGAGACTTAGGTTGCTCATTCATACCATCACACACAACTATCCTTGAGAATTTAGAAATACACACACACACACACACACACACAC
>NW_013952777.1:456882-460474 GCF_001266775.1 Austrofundulus limnaeus
TTATGTGCTGCAGAACAGGAACCTGCTGTAAAACAGCAATTATGCTGAGTCAGGCTTGATTTTTAGTAATCTTTTCCTGTTAAATCAATAAAAAAGTTGTTTTTCCTGTTACTTAATTTGCTTTACACAATAGAATTTGGTGTTTTTATACATATTATTTAGGAATTAGGAATTAATATTAATGCTACTGCATTTCTAAATGAGAACTCTGTCAACAATACATTACGTGCATGTGTGTTAAGAGGAAAACCCCACACATTCTTTTTCCATGCAGTTTGCCAATAAAGCAAATGTGATGACATCAGGGAATGGGAGGTGGAATAAAGCAGCACACAGTAGGTTTTCAATCTGCAGTATCACCCCATGAAACATGCATGCAATCAACAGGGTCACAGCTCCACCAACAGTTTTCAGTCAGACTCATCCATCAAGAGGAAACTGGATCAGCGGGGACCTCCACAATGGCTTTGGCGCTGACCAACCCACTCRCACAGCAGCTTGCAAACACTAACAAGAGCAGCAATACCTGATAAGCTTTCTCGTAAAAGCTCTTGGATTGAATCCAATCCCTCTTTTTATTGTTTTGACTTTTTTTTCCCTCCCCGCAACCCTCTGATTTCATGCTGCAAGACATTCCCTTAGCTTTGGTGAGGTGGTGACAAAGGTAGTAGCTGTAATATCAACATGACGTGGCAGAACATTTTTTAAATAAAAGCCGAAGACCAGAGCTCTGTGGGCTGAGGTGTTTAAACATAAAACCCAGTTGTTTGTGCGTGTGGTCTGTGTTGTGGGATTAAAGGATCTGTTCATTTACTGTTCATTGAGTTCAAACAGATGGAAATTATTCTGCACAGTAAAAAAAAAGGTTGGTTCAACCTTTATAAGTCCCCATGGTACATTTTTTTCTGTTTTTTTCTTTTTTACAAAAATGTTTTGTTGTTGCTAATGATTTGTTTTTTGAAGAATAYAATATGTAATACAGTTTGTTAGGTACCAAGTACATACTGGTGTAACAGACCATACCCTTGTCTGGCTATGGGGTTAAGGGAGCCTAAACTGGCTTGTACCTCAGGTATAGGCCAATTCATATCCCTCAGTCCAGATAATACACGATGACATCAGTAGTGTTGTGTCAAATAAACAAAAATTACTAGCCTCATAATCCTTACCCTGACTTAAATCATAAAGCTCTAACTATTTGGTACAATCAGACCTGATTGAGAGAATATACAGCTCTGCTCAAATGTTTTGGAACACCCTTTTTTCAGTTTTTTAATTTGATTTTCAAGCAGATCAAGTCCAACAAACAGCTTGAAAGGGTCCATAGGTAAGTGCTGAACTACCAGAGGTTTTTTAAAAATGTAAGGTTACCAAAAAACTAAACTGTAATTTCTTTGTGCTCTGTACAATGACAATAAAGGTCTAATCTATCTATCTAAAACTGAAAGTCAAGATGTCTGAGTCCAGTTTCCTTCACCATCACAATGCACTCAGAAACTGGTGGAAACTCTGACACACTGTAAAAAATGAAATGTTGGATTTACTTAACCATGTTATGTGACCTGATTCAACTTAACTGAGTTGAGTAAATTCAAAGCAACATACCAGTTTTTTAACCAAAGTACATGAGTATGTTGCTTTGAATTTACTCAACTCAGTTAAGTGGAACCAGGTGACATAACATGGTTAAGTAAATCAAACATTTCATTTTTAGAGTGCAGAAAGAGGTGTGCCAGACTCAGAGCCAAAATTAAACTAAACTAAACTAAACTAAACTAAACTAAACTAAACTAAACTAAATTCAACTAAACTAAACTCAACTATACCCTGGTTTGATTTAGGCAGTGGTCAATTTGGCCAGTTACACTGCGTACATAAGTACCAGATATGTGCCTGATACTTATTGGATAATTATTAAGTTCATACTAGGTATTATCTAAGATGTTTGACAAAACAACTTAGTAGTAACCTGGAGCATACTGAGTACTTAACTGCTGCCATACCAGTTATGCGTATACTGGGCTGTATTGAATATTACTTCCAATTAAAAAGATCACTCTGGTTCATTATTTTTTTAAAATTATCATTTGGTTTTTAAGAATCTTTTTCCTAAAAAAAAAAATACAGATCAAAATTTTGTTCTCTTCCACTTTAACTGCACCCCTCATGCAGTGTGCATATCAGTTTCCCCTTTTTTCCACTCTATCTCCACTCCTCTGACAGCTTTATTCATCCTGTCGATTACCACACGTTTTAAATTTGAGCCATTTATGCTTAATGTTTACTCTTTGTAAGAGAACTCCCTGTGACAAACCAATAAAAACAAGATTTATCGCTCACTGAAAGCCACRCTGAGGATTATCGCAGAATTCCAGCACAGCTTCCTTTTCTTTTGCTTGCCTATCCATATACCATGGAAGCACACATTTATGGTGCATGTCCTTACTCAACGAAGGTAATACATTTCAATATGCCTGTAAATCCTCTTTTCCCAGGCATGGGAAACAACCAAGCCCTTAAATCAGCCACAACACTGGACTGGGTGCAGCAGTAGAAAGAGCTGCAGTATCCAGTGCCCCTGGCTGACCCTCTTTAAATAGGATGTCTGGATGTGTTATGGGGGCTATTGTTTCCTATAAACATCTAGCACCGGGGCAATAACAATCGCATCAGGCCAAATGAAGTTATCTGAGAATGGAATTAAACTCAGTGTGACCCCACTGTCTGCTTGGCTCACAGGCCCTCCATTAATAATGCCTAATCTAATCAAGGAGCTAAGATGGATGGATGGGAGCCCTGCCTGTGTGTGACTGTGTGTGCATTAGAGTTTGTGATGTGAGACAGCTCGATGATTGCACATATGCATGTATTTGTATTTATATTTATGTTTCTGGGTGACTTTCTTGAGTATGTATGTGTTTCTGTGTGTGCACAGTTGAATGCATTCTGCATGGTTGTGTATTTTGTGAGTGTGAGTATGTGTGTTTTACAGGGGATCAGTGCCAGGATCCAGGCCAATACTTTAGTGCATGTTTGATGCACTGGGTTACTGAATACAAGCAGAGGACAAAAGACAAACATGCACATATGTGAGGGTGAAAACATGAAGTAGATAGAAAAAACAAAGAAAGATGATGATAAGAGAGAATGAGTTTCAGCTCCTGGCATTTCATTRTTAGCAAAGACATATCCTTATACCTGATAGAAATAAAACCTCTACTATGACTGACAAAGCCTGGTTATAGAGGAGGAGGAGAATGGGAAAATTTAAGGTGAGAGAGTAAAAATTGTGTAGGTCTTCTGGATGGGTTCTTCTCTAATGAAACGTTTCGTCTCTTCTCCAAGGGACTTCTTCAGTCTGAGTTTCAGGCAAAATTCAGAATTCAAAATTCATATTATAGGCAGAAACATGGGTGTGCSATGGGATCCCCAGTTTCTCCTATTGTTGCAAACCTGTACATGGAGGAAGTGGAAAAGAGAGCCTTGATGTCCTTTTCAGGGGTGCCACCGAGCCATTGGTTCAGATATGTTGACGACACCTGGGTTAAAATTAAAGCCCAGGAAGTGGCAGGTTGGCGTTCCTGGATTGCGA
>NW_013952777.1:463129-487970 GCF_001266775.1 Austrofundulus limnaeus
ATAATAAGCTGGAATAAAAACAAGCAAAAATGAAATAAAAGTAACAACTTTCTACTTCTTGCCTTTTTAAAAAATGTAAGAAGTAAAAAGTGCAGATAATTGTGTGAAAATGTAAGAGGTAGAAGTAAAAAGTAAGCTGAAAAATAATTACTCAAGTAAAGTACAGATACCCAAAAATTCAACTTAAGTGCAGTAAAGTATTTGTACTAGTTCCTTTACAACTGTGAGTGTGGCAACTGTGAGTGTGGCAGTTTCCACACCAAATACTCCAAGCGCTAAAAGATCATGCAAGATGTAACAATGTGCAATGAGCGCATGATTAATGATGTTTTAAAGTTTTGACCAAAATAGCTATAACTTCATTTTTTTCCTCATCGTATTATGGTCTCAGTTGAAGACAATGGCATGAAAGGCAGTGGTTAATACACAATCCTTTAAGAAATGCTCAGTCTTTTCTTTATTGCTGATTTCCTGGAAAAAAAAAAAAGAATTCCTCCAACATAAAGTGAATACTGTACCATTTACACAACAAGGTAGATTGTCTGAGTTCCAGAAAGGGCCGCTCAGTGACCTCACCACTAGAGGCATGCACTGGTCATGACAAAAAAAAATTTAAAAAATCAAATAAACTCCCCAACAAGCTTACCTTGCTGTTGTTTGTGCTGCTCTGAGTCTCCCTCCACTCTCCTCCTTCCCTGCTCGGACATAAACAACTCTAATTTACGACCAATAATATCCTGATTCAATCACCTGATTGATTTTGGACTTGTGTCCCACTAATAAATCTCAGCTCCTCTTCTCTTATTGAGTCCTCCATAAGATCTCCACACTATCCCACCCAAACACACACTATCACTTGTGAGCACACACACGCTCACTCACTTATTTATAGTCTAATGGTATTAGAAAATCAAAGTCTCTCATTTTGTCTCAGTACATCAGCGGGGCCCGGTAATAGATGCGGCTGTACTTAAAAAAAAAGGAAGTGGGATGAAAGGGAAAAGAGGAGGACTGTAAAAGTAAGAGGAAAGAGGAGAAGAAGTTAAGGGATAGAGAGAGGAGTAAATGGAGAGCATAAAAGAAGCAGATACAAAAAGTTAATAAGGATGTGTGGAGCTCAGTATGTGTGAACCAGGGTTGAATTTACCGAATTAGGACATCTTTATCTGGTCAGCAGCAGAGCCATGAGAATAATAAACCTCAGTCAGCGGTGGTCATAAAACTTCCTGCTCTAAAATAGACCTTAATGCTGTGACTCTCTCTGTGAGTCACTGTGAATAAAACTATCTCCTAAATAACTTTAACAAGGCTAAAAACGTCTCTCCAGTATGTGCTTTTGATAAACTGGGACAAAAGAATGTAATAATTGTGTTATGTATATTATTGTTACCATAGGAAAAAACGTATCTCCTCTAAAAGGCAAACTGTCTCTGTGTGCATGTGTTAGTTAGCCTGTGTTAGTAAAATATGATATAAAATTAYATTATATTCATAATATTTCTTTGTATTTGTCATTTATTAATTAAATGTAGCCAATTAACAGCCTTTTAACCAGGTTAGCTGACAAAGACAGAAACCAAAAACATTACAGTATGTCATATGTGTGTTAGTATATGTGCTCTTATGTGTGTATATGTGCCTTAATGCACAATTACAGCTAGAGGAGCAATGCACACACACACAGAAACACTGAACAGCGTAATCTCATCTGAGTTTACGTTCAGTCTCCTTGTTGTCCACCTTGTGGCTCTCGCCCATTATAACAAAATAAATTCTATTACAAAAGTTTCTCTTTGAAACAAATTAATTACGATGCTATTATTTAGCCATTGAGAGGTTAATGAGCATCATTAGCAACAAAGGCTACATCCACCATCATCAGCCAAACTTGGTTATTTGGTCCATTTTGGTTATTTACTGAGGCTGAGATTGATGGCTGCTGATACTGCTGCTGACGCTAATTAGCTTTTAAAACATAACACACTCCATCACTGCTCAGAGTCCCTGCAGCAGCACCAGAACAACCCCATCATCCTTTGCTTCAGCTTCAACATGAAGGACATAGAAGACTTAGAGAAGGCTTTGTGTAGAATATACATATTTATCGTACAAGGTTGTTAGTGAGGAGCAGTGTTGTGATGAAWATTTATTCATTTGTTTGTTTTTTWATTTATTATTTTTTTGAATGGTGGACAATAAGGGTTTTGCCTGTGTCTCCATGTGTTYATCTGTCTGTTAGCAAATTATATCACGAACCGCTGGACGGATTTCAGTGAAACCTTTGAGAAATAWTAATTGGATGTACAACTACAACTGATTGACTTTTGGAGCTAAACAAATACAAGATGCCAGCTTACCTTGGAAAACACAAATGTATTTCAGTCTAGGTTTGATGTTCTAGCTGAGAATTCTCTATAAGACTATATTTTGAGCATAATGTCTCATGAGAACMCATTGATGAACTCAGTGTAAAACTGGCATGAAGGGCAGAGGACAATATGCTTTTTTAATAAAGAAGGGCAAATTACTGCTTTTCTTGTTTCTTGAAACTATTGTTAATTTTCTTTTTGAGCAAAAACAACACATTTTTCAGCTGTTCTGTCAAACATCTTAGATAACTTTGTATGAATGGACAAACTTTTAAAACCATTTCAATAAATATTTCACATTTTTGTGATTAAACTTTTGAAAAAGCAGATCTCTCTGGCTCCCTTTGCTCCATATTTTTCCGCACCACGAACTCAGAAGTTCCCCTCAAAGATCTTGCAAAGCATCTAATCCYCAGAGGTAAAAACAATAATCTCTTTCCTACAAACAGTTGTACTTGTAACACTGACAGATTTAAGAGACAGTAACATTTTGTTTCCCCTATAATTCACACTCTAGATTCAAATTAATAGCTCGGCGTCATGATGTCATCGAGAGGACACTCAGAACCTACTAGCGATTGTTTCACCCTCTCAGTGATCTGATTGGATGATAGTGGAGCTGCAGCCAATGGGAGCACTGGCTGAAATCGTGGTGGGGGTCCGGATGAGTAATGGTTCACCACTAAAGGGCATTCAGATGACATTGTGGGGATAGCAGAACTTGTTGTGAAGCGTTTACGCTGCRAGCGATTTACAGCCCCTCCATAAATGTTTATTAGCTTTTCCTCTATTTATAACTTCTGAAAATCATGACGGGCCTGACTCTGCCCTTGTGTGTCTGCACTTTTATGATCTAGGGTGAGCACACACTGACAAGCACCAATGACAGATATCTGTGTGTTTGCGTGTGAGTTTTATATACAGCTATGCATGCATCTGGTCATGCASATTTTTTATTTTATTTACGGGATGTATAACCTTTTACCACAGAAAGTCACAGAAACTCGTTTATTCTGTCTCCTGTTGTCCCACACACTCTGCAGAGCACTGAGGTGGATAAGCACTACAGGCTTTTGTCTGAGAATAAGAAAAAGTTTCCATCAGAGTAAGGAAACAAAAAATGTTTCATGAGAACATCAGATAATTGGTAACTTTGATATTAGTGCATGATTTTTGAACAAATTGTAAAATAAATATTTATTATATTTTGCTATTTTATCTATCTTAGATTATTTTTTTAACTGGTTCAAAATAATCATTTGATAAAATATCTCCAAACACAAGAAATAAAAGTACTTTAACAAACAAATTGTTACAAAAAAAAGGAATGGTCAAAAACTGACAACATATGGAGAGGTCTACATGCACGCAATAGAAACTCAATGAGATCTCCATTTCATCTGATGAAATGTCACTGAGTGGAATAATGGTTCTGACTGCACAAAGAATTCCAAAACAAGGATGCGATGGGTATTTTATTTTATTTATGTCTTTAACCCAGTGGCAGTGCATTAGGTTTCCTATTCATGGCATCATATTCATGAGCACAAGTCTTGCATTATGAATTTGAACTATGCTCCATCTACCACTGATATGCTGACATCACCAAAATAAAACCACGCAGACTAGTTTTGTGAATTCTGAAAACTATACTTACAAATAAAAGGAAGGAAACTAGTGTTTGGTAGATTATTTCTTTGTTGTAACAATGATTCTGATTGGCAGCACTCTGGGGTATCGAAAGCTCAAAACAAGTGTCAATAGCAGCAACAACATAAGCTGTTTGGCAGAGAAGATTTGGCAAATTGTTCATGTATGCAACCTACATACTCAGCTCTACTGCTCATCCCACAACTGCATGTTCCGTAAAAACGTGGCACAATTTAAAAGGGAACTTAACAGGCTTTCTAATAGTATAAGATTAATTGGCAAGAAGCATTGTTAAGATAAGATAAGATAAGATAAGATAAGATAAGATAAGATAAGATAAGATAAGATAAGATAAGATAAGATAAGATAAGATAAGATAAGATAAGATAAGATAAGATAAGATAAGATAAGATAAGATAAGATAAGATAAGATAAGATAAAACTTTATTGATCCCACCGCGGGGAAATTTATACATGATCATGTTGTTACAACAAAGAAATAATCTAACTAAGGCTAATTTCCTTACTTTTTGTGCAAAGTTTACATTTGGGTGAGAATGTGTTTCTGACATATATACTGTATCTTTTTCAAAAGGTGATAATCAGCAGGAAAGAAAGGCTTTTTGAAGCAACATGATTTATTCTGCTCTGAATGAGGTTTTCTAAATGTATTGTGCTCCAGCCATATTTTAGTTAGATGTGTAGGTCACAGAGGACATGTGGAGTCTTAAGGTTTAGGGTTTAGGTTCAGAAGATGTTCTACTTTCCTCAGAAAGACTTCACCATGAGTCATTTTATGAACTGTGGACTTGATATTTGATTAAAATTTGTATGACTCCCTAAATAGGCATGTATGCATTAAAGTTAGCCATAACTATAAAGTCAATATACCCATTTTAAGACAAGAGTGCTTTCTTTCATTATAGAAAATATGTTTTAATGATTTGACAATTATGCTTGCCTGGTAAAAACCAGCCCCTCGTTCTAGGCTTTGCTTCGTACAGAAGGTCTCACTCTAAAAATGAAATGTTGGATTTACTTAACCATGTTGTGTGACCTGGTTCCACTTAACTGAGTTGAGTAAATTCAAAGCAACACGGTCATGTTCTTTGGTTAAAAAACTGGTATGTTGCTTTGAATTTACTCAACTCAGTTAAGTGGAACCAGGTCACATAACATGGTTAAGTAAATCCAACATTTCATTTTTTACAGTCAGCTATTGAGAAATGAGGTGTGGACTCTATTGAAGTTTAAAATGATTGCATTTGAATTTACCCAATAGAGGCCTTCACTCAGGCTATTTTTAGAACACATACATGACGTCAGCTCAACAATGACATCACGAGACATCACTTCCTCTGCTGCCTTTGCTAAYAGTGATGTGACRTTCACAAACGATCCAAATCTTTTGAACGGCTCTTTACAACGAACGATATGAGCCGAGTCGCGGGCAGTAACGAACCATTTGTAGTTTTATTAATTTTATTCCTCATTTAATCTTTATTTTTTCATCCTTAAATTGCTCCCGCTTTGCTTTTTCATGGAAAACAGGCAGAGCTGTGGAGTACAGAAGCTCACGGGACAGGGGGAGGGGGGGTTCTGCTTGACAAAACACATGGTACCACCCATGTAACGTGATGACGTCATCACATTACCGTACGTGATGACGTATTTCCCTACGTGATGATGCAACTCGTTCAAAATCGAATGGCTCTTTTGAACGGCTCTATGAAACAAACGGCTCCCCAAGATCCGGATCCCTTCAAAGAGCCATTTATCCCATCACTATTTGCTAAACTACAGGCAGACTAAAACAGTGCAGAAAATTGACATCATTGTTCACAACTCCTTCTGTTYGYTGATTGGCCCGGTTGAAATTCTACTGGAGAAATCCATTTTAATGGGAAAAAGCCCAGACAGAGCAGAGAAGAAAGAATTAAATGGAAAGGCAATAATCAGGCTGAAATTCTGCTGCAGATATATTTTTTGCCACCATTACGTATAGAACTAGTGAATAAAATAGTTGTCTTGACTGTTAAATATGTCTTGATGGAATAAAATTTATTTCAATGATTATAAAAGATGTCATCCCCACAGAAAAGTTTCATTATGTTGGCAATGTAAAAATGAACATATTGATTTTTATTAAGTGCAGAATTAAACCAGTTTTTACTTCGTTTTTTTCACCTCCTACATATTCATTAAAAGAAAATTTAATTTGAACCTCGTGTATAAAACTTGTAAAAACATTCTAAGAGGTTTCTTTTATGAACCAAATAAATGTGCAAAATCACTCTGCACCTGCCCTCCGTCTACATCCATCTACTTGTCATGCACAAAGTATTTGTAGAAACTGAGGTAGCCCTGCGATTTTCCCTGGCTGCCTGCCTTCAAATGTTAATCACTGGCCCAGGCTTTTCATGTGCGGGCCAACTGTGGGCATCTGTGACAGCAGAGGTGTAACTTTATGAAATAATTACCTCACAGGCYTTCGGAGTATGTCGAGGGCTGAAAATAAACAGCAGGCGGGAGGAGGGGCTGCGAGGGAGGAGGAGAAAAGGCAGGCTGGAGAGGAGATGGATAAAATGCAAACGCTAGCAGCTCTCCCTCAGTCCTTCTCTCCGGACAGAGATTTATGAGGGATGAACATGACATGGCAGCAGCTCAGAAGGAGCCCCCACCCTCACGCCTCCACTCCTCGCCTTTACTTGATCCCATCACAGCTGCTTCAAACCTCGCTCCACTTGCTGCATCTGCCCTAAAAGGCCCTTGATGAAGGAAAGTACACATAAATCAAGCTCCTAAAGGGACACTGATATTTTTAATCCAATAATTGATTAGAATCACCAATGTGTGCAGGAATTTATGGAGTTCATGCATTTGAATATTAAATTACAGATAATTAAAAGTGTTTGCTTGTACACAAAATCCTCTTTGGGGTTTCTTCATTCTGACTTCCACCATAAAGAGAAGATYCAATAAATATACAGTGTTGTCCTTTCGCCTTTATTTGCTTGACTTTCCTGTGCTGGAACTACTCCTGGGGCTTTCCGGACAGGGCCTGTCGAATGCTGGTCTCACTGTCTGGGCTTTGTTAATTTATGGGACTGAAGGGCTGCTGAAAATCATCAATAATTTCTTGCCTCAGACAGGAAATCAAAGGGAAGGAGCCAAGATTTATCAGTGAAGCAGCCTGACCTGGATTCAAAGCACTCAGAACCTTCTGGAACACAGCAGACAGTTTCTATCAGCACACAGGTCTGGCTGGACTGAGACGTCTAAATTTATAGATGTGGTTACGTGACGGTTCTGTAGAATGATGGTGAAAAAATAAAAAAAGAATTAGGTTGTCATACACTGCAAACGCAGTTTTTCCATATCTTGGTTTAATACAGTCAGGTTGGAGGAGAGGTCTAAAGCCCCTTTTTTAAACTTATGTATTTATTTATCGTTAATTTAACCAGGCAAGTCCCATTGAGATCTCAGGTCTCTTTTTCAAGGGAGGCCTGGGCCTGAAGGCGACCTGTACATGTTTTTGGAGGGTGGGGGAAACCAGAGTACCCGAAGAAAACCCTCGCAAGCACAAAGAGAACATGCAAACTCTGCGCAGAAAGACCCCAGGTCCGAACTGAGGATCGAACCCAGGACCTTCTTGCTGTGAGGCGTCGGTGCTAACCACTGAGCCGTCATGCCACCACTAGCGCCTCAACAGCATGGTTCGACTTGGCTTACCTCGGTTCCAAAGCTTTTCCACTAGCAAGGATTCATGGAACCAGACCCTTTTTCAGAACCTACTTCACTGTGGTTCCAAGTGTACCATGCTGGCCTGAAAACATGTCAGGAGACTGTCGGTCACTGATTGGTTAGAGGGTGGAGTCAATAGTTGCATCACAAGAGCTACTCTCACAACAACCCGATACGTCATTTGCAATAATAATGTTACCATGTCCTCCTTTGTYGTGTTGTCTATCTTTTCAGGGTCTTCTTCTTCTATGTTTATTGGTGGCTGGCAAATAGCCTAATGGAGCATAACCACCAGCAGCTGGTATGGTGTGTGGCATCAATTTTTGGACTCTGGGACCACACAAATTTACGGTGAACCCACCCACTACAGCTGTTACTGAAGAGCTGTAGAAAACCACTCAAATAGTGTTGAACAGAGTTGAACCGTGCTGTAGAGGCSCTAGTGGAAACGGGCCATAAGGTGCTCTGCTCAGGTTGCAGTTTCCCCTAGAGGTGTGAGTTTAAGTCCCACTTCTRACAAWWTTGTTTGTTGCTATGGTGGGTCACTGGTTTAAGCTGTGGCCTTCTAATCTCTGTCTGTGAGTTCAGTCTTTGCTTGGAGCTTTGCAGTTTAGTCAAGGCTGTTATTTTAGGCCAACTGTGGAGCAGCGGGGCCTAATTAAACATCACACCGTTGACATAAGTTTGGCTCTAAATTCCACATATTTCAGCCAATCTGCACTTGAGTCGTTATGGTCAGTCCTAATCCACCCCACTACAGGAATGCAGTCCAATTTTGGAGGGGGGCGTGGCCTAATTAAACATCAGGCTGGACATATGTTTGGCTCTCAATCACACATGCATGAYCTGATCTGAACTAAATTTTGTGTGGATCGTAAGAAAGACCTGCTCAGCACATTTGCGAAGTAGTTGACAAGATTACTTTACCCCCCATCAATTCTATCTTGTTTTATTTATTTATTTGTTTTTGTTTGTTTAAGATGGAAAACTGTACTTGTTCCTTTAATTTCTTTGTTCTGTTTACTCAAATCTCAACAAAAAAAATCTCATTTCAGACGACTGAGTTTTGAAGAAACACATGAAAACGGGTTTTATGGAGAAAGGAAACTTTACAGTAAAAACATCATTAAAAAGTCAAAAATTAAACTGGACTCTACACCTCTGAGCTGATAATTTGAAAAAGTTGACTGTTTTTACACAACTGTAGATGTTTAGATGTAAAGCAGAGAGCACCTCCAAGCTTCCACTGCCTCTAACTATGTTGTAGCTTTAAAAAAATCTCTTCAAAACTGGAAATGAATGTTTTGTTTTTGTCCATCCATCCATTTTCTTCCACTTATCCGGGGTCGGGTTGGCAGGGCAGCARCCTAAGCAGAGAGACCCAGACTTCCCTCTCCCCAGCCACTTGGGCCAGCTCATCCAGGGGAATCCCAAGGTGTTAAAGCTTTTTGAAGACCTGGCTAATATTTTTGAACGTCACATGTTTAGTTGAGACATAAATTTCAGTCTCCATCTCTATCTGCCTTTCATCAGCTCAACATGTATCTGGCAGGAGTTTTCTTTGAAATGTTAAAACTCCTACAGTTTTTTTATTACAAAGTTAGATTAGAACATTTGGTGACATCCTTCTTTTTCAAAACTACTTTTTTATAATATTGAAATTGAGCTGAAATTAGCTGTTTAGTGACAGTGAGGTAATGGATATATTTGATTGTGCACAATCACTGTAGCAGGAAAAATTAACTGATTTTCATGCATGTTGAAGAGATTAAACTAATGGTCATGGCTCGGTGACCTTCTCCACAGTGGAAGTATTAGATAAGACGCATTGCTTGTGTCTTGTTTATGTGTGTTGGTGTGTGTGTGTAAATACATACAGTATGTATGCTGTTGCATGACTGTGAGAGTGAAGATGCGTGAAACGGTCAATATGGGAGGTTTTTCATGCAAATGTGAAGAGGCGCTCGTGTGTCTCTGTGAAAAATGTGCCTCAAAGTCTCGTTAAAGCCTTAATGCAGCCGTGAGTTGACAGACTGCCACAGCCGACCGCCGTGTGCATTAAACTGACTGAGGGAAGATAAATGCAGAGCACCCAGATTAAAGTGACAAATAGACTCTGCATGCAGAGAGGCAAAGGTAAATCGTGTCACTAAACGCGAGCGGAGGCAGTTTCTGCTGTGTGATAAATGAGAGATAAGTGCTCAAGCACCCAAACTGAAGCCACTAAATTTCACACTGCTGTCTGACCACTTATTTCAGTCAAAAAAAAAAACTCTCGAAGCATAGCAAGGCATCAGCTGTAAATCAAAAAAATGCACTGACATGCAAAAATCATCCCWGTTTAAATGAAGCACTTGTTTTCTTTAGCTGAGTGAGAACACATCTGTGCAGAGTATTTTTGGTGCACATGAARTTATAAAGAGACAACAGGATGAGCAGCTCACATTTCTATCATTAAAACAGAAATATAAAAAACAGACATGACGCAGCAAAAAATCTTGAAAATTTCACCTCTTCTTGTTAACATAGACACTTTGCCTTCATGTCTTACAGAATAGAGCAATGTGATGTCTTTAAACTGCACATATTCTGACCTCATGTTTAAACCATGTGTTAGACTGCATAATGCAGGTTTTAGTCAAGAGCAAATCATGTTGTGCAGGTTTTTATTTACACATAGCAAGTCATGAAAGAAACGACATCAAAAATCAAAAGCTGCTTTTATTCTTCTTTTATGTCACCTAATATTTAAATTTGCTGCAATATGCAGTCAAAAACACTCATCTTTGTCTTTTACCCTGTGAGCTATTCACTGTGAAATGTCCTCCAAGTACAGAGAGGGCACACCAAGTTTTTTCAGACAGCAGTTTTATTTTGGCTCAAAAATTTTTATTCTAAATTGTAAGTTAAGGATGTTTTTATCTGTCATGTCTCCTGCATAAAACACTGTAGAAACATAAAACTTCACCCAACTACCAGACTCCTCTGCCGCTCACAGTTCAGGTTGTTTCAGATATTTTAGTTTTAACACAACTATTTATTTGAGGCTTACTTTTCGGTTTGTTTCTGTCTGTCTCTTTTAAGTTAGAGGTCAGGGAGTGACAGACACAGGTTTGTAGTTACCATGATGACCATAAAGAGCCCACTGGCAACAGTTACACTTTTTATACAGTTCAAACATCAGCATTTAGGTAGTTTTTTTATTACACGGCTTGTGTAGGTTTCTAGCAGCTGCTGCACCTTTTATTGGAAAATTGAAAGTTTAAAAAWATATTTGTCAGAAACACTATTACACATGTAGGAATTTGTATTGCTGATGAATTCTGTTCAAACACAACCACACTGTTTTCCCCCTGGGGGCAGCCACAAATTTGTTACATATGACACAACGACACACTGAGCTGATGTAAGAGGAGCCGCACCGAAGAGTCATTCATCACAATTAGCTGATACAAAGATAACATCAATAATTTATTACGAAAGTTAAACCCGGTGTCAGGTTAGACATGTGTGAGTGATCAGAAAAGATACAAATTAGAGGAATGGAAACTGAAATTGGATGCAAATTTTTATCAACTTTTTGGTATTAAACATAAAAAAACTACATATTAAAGATATAAAGTTGGATCTATAATAACATTTTATTATTCATACTACTGAAATAATGATAGATATTTCAAGGCATTTATTCCTTTAATTGTTTTGTCAATTTGGATTCTTCATATTTACATTTGTTAGAATGAGTTGTTTCTGCAACAGTGTTTTTGATTATTATTTAAGTTGATCATATTGACTTATTTTTCAAATGAAATGCGACTAAACACTTTCAAACAGTAAAAATATGAAAATATTTAAAAATGCAGTCTACATAATTTTCCTTAAAAAGCAGTCAGAGGAACACAATTCAGAATCTCTAACGAAAGCAAAAATAGTGCAAAAAATGATTTTACACACACACACACACACACACACACACACACACACACACACACACACACACACACACACACACATACACCTCATGGCCAAAAAAAGTCACCACCTGGATTTAACTAAGGTCTATGATGTGGGGTTGCTGCAGTTGGTCAGCAACAGTTTGTGCTCAAAGAATGAGGTCAGCTGACCTGAATATATTGAATGACCAGGTTATTCCATCAATGAATTGTTTCTTCCCTGATGCCACGGCCATATTCCAAGATGACAATACCAGAATTCATGGGGCTGAAACTGTCAAAGAGTGGTTCAGGGAGACACATTTTCACACATGGATTTGCTGCACAGAGTCCATTGAGAATCTCTGGGATGTGCTGGAGGAGGTCAGACTACCATCATCAATGCAAGATCTTGGTGAAAACTTAATGCAGCACTGGATGGAAATAAATCTTGTGACATTAAAAAAGCTTGTTGAAACAATGCCACAGTAAACATGTCCCGTAAACAAAGCTAAAGGTGGTCTAATGAAATATTGAAGTGTGTGTTTGAGTTTGTCTTCCTAAATGTGAGGACCAACACAGATTGCACCAACTTTTTTATTTTCTCCTCTTTACCTCCTCATCAGCTGGTGAGTCTAGCTTTCTGAGTCCACTGAGAAATTTGACTGGTTCAGATTTGAGTTCAAAGGCGTGCGCGCCTCCATTTTTCTGCTTCGACATGTTAGTGTTTATACGCCTCGACACGGATCTGCCGCTCCGGCCTGCGGGGCTGAAACATGACCCGACAGAGCAGAGTTTACATCAGCTCGCTGCAATCACAGGAGCCAGCACTCTGATCACATCAGCTCGACCTCTGAAACGTAAACAGCGCTGATTTAAAGACATGTAAAAGTGCTGCGTGAACTTAGTTTTACATTTGGCCCTCAGACGTTGAACTTTTAATCTAAAGTGACGTTTGTTTGGAGGTCTCTGTTAATAAAAGCCGCTGAGTTTTGATCTTTTTTGCTTTAATTTGAACTAATCAACTTTGTACTCTGACATCAGCAGGAAAGTACTGAATAATAAAACAGACTGATCTGTAACATTGATAAAAGATTTGTATATTTATCACCTGCGCTAAAAGGGAAAAACCAAAATAATATTTTTGCCCATTTCTGTGTTTTTTTGTCTTGATTAAAATATCTCATCTAAACAAATTGAACAAAACTTGCARAAATGAACCATTAAATGTACATCTACACCAAAATATTTTCATAATCAACCCAATAAAAGATTATCCACAGTCAAGTCTTCTTTAGAAACACAAAAATAACTAAAACTTTGTCAATTTTACTGATATTTTGCTGAAATCTGGTGTGTTCGTGGCTCAGACTGATTTCCAACATAAATCATGTGTGCTAACCAGTCGCACAAGATTTTTGTTTACAATTTTCCATTAATCTTTTGGAACTTGTATCTGTTRGCAAAATATCACATAAACTACTGGTCAGACTTTCATTAAGCTTCTAGAAAGAGATTATTGGACGTAACTCTACAGCTGATTATGTTTTAGAGTCAATAAAATTCAAGATCACAGCTAATCATTGAACACAAACATGCTTCTAGCACAGTCAGTTTAACAAATACTGAGGTAAAATTTAATGTGGTAGTAGCTGAGAGTCATTCACAACATACTCTAACACTATGGCATGAAATTTTATGAAATGTTATTTTCAAGCTTCAACTATCTTTTCTCAAAAATAAAATGAAGCTTATGCATCAATTCAAACAGGAAGACTCTCTCCAGCTCACYTGCTCCAACCAGTCCCTGCGTCACTCACCCAGCTGCAGTCAATCAGCATCAGATCCTCGCCTCACTGCACCAATCATCTCGCAGGGATCCGGGTCAAAAAGGCCCCGAACCCAAGGATCTGTCTGCGCCCCAGACGAGTTGGACCCACCTCCACCTTCATCTCAGGCKCTTCCTGGTTACCTCCACCCTCTGGCCTCCACACCACCACCAGTGTCCAAGCCCCAGGGGGGGACATTAATCCTGAACTTGAGCTGATCACTAGTCCACGTCTTCTGCTGAGGCTCGAGTGCCAAAGAACTTTCTCATGTCAATAAAACTTTACTATTTTTCTCTGTGTGTCTTTCCAGGTTTAAATGATCTWAAGGTGGGTGATATGAATTCCTTCAATGAATGCTTGTGTGAACAAGTTTGATATTTGATGTGTCTGTTGTGTAAATAATTTGAATTAATTTATTCAAACAAACTAAACGGCATCTGTATATTTCAAAGCACCACCTCATTTTTGTCACACGGAGTTCAAAGAAAAAAGGAGTCCYTCCTCTCGTTTCTGCTCAGGCAAAGTTTTCAACAATATGAAAGAAAATAAAGAGTCTCCAATCCCCTGGGTTGAAACCCAAACCAAGCTGAGGTTAATTGAAGTTCACCTCAAGATTTATTTTATTTGTTCCATTTCTCAAACAAWATGTCTACTTTGTCAGAGCCACGTTCTAAAATAAACCACATCTGTGGTGAAAAATGTGAAGTGTTAAAAAGGGCTTTTCACCCTTGCTCTTTTTTCTTTCTCTTAGCTCAAAGCAGTCCATCTGTAAAGAATATTCTTAATCATTCACTTTTTTAAAATCACAAAATATAAGAACTAAAGGCCTAGAATTTAAATCTACTGCCATCTTATACAAGTATTTTAAACTTCAATATTTTTATTGTTCTCAAATCATTTATAGTCCTCAGTAATGATAATGTTAGCAATTTCAAGCCATATTGCAAAATGTCATGCTCAGAATATTGTGAATCAACTACAACTAAACAATATTTTTGCTCAATATTTGTAAAATTGACTGAAATGTAAATATTGTTGTGGTGGCCATCTTGAAAGTTAATTTGTAAATCCAGTTATTCTTTACAGAACGTTTATTGACTGAAGAAGTCTCTTGGAGGTGAGAAAATGTTTCATTAAAGAACCCATCCAGAGAACAAATTATTTTTATTTTTCTGATTATAACAGTTTATAAATTTGTGTTTTCGCTGTATAAATCCTTTTCCCTGTGGAGTTCGTATTCCTTGTTAGAAGTCGTATTAAAGAAAAAAGGCTTACTAATTATCCAATGAAACATACAGTATACTTGCATTAGCAGCTTGTAACAATGGGACATGCAAAATGAAATGGGTACTCAGCACATAACTGTCTGACAGGTGCAACATTCTGAAGCACAAAGTAACGGCCGACTTCTGTCCTTGATCACTGGGCCAAAGGCTGTCCTTCATCGCTGCCAGGGAACGTAAAGCATGGTTCTGCATGATTCAGCCCAACAAGACAGAACACGAAGYGTGATAAAACCACACCGGACAGCCTTGAGCGAGTGTTTGCAAACAGGAATCGCCCGGTTTTCTCCTCCTCTCCCATTCCTGCAGCCCCAGCTGTGCTGCAGCCTATTTTAGATGTTCAGACTGCACGCTGGGATACGCTGACACCCTGTGAGCAGTGTGTGTTGGAGGGTGTCAGGAGTAGGGGCTGATGATATTATTACTAATTACTGAAATAACTTCCTGCCACCTGTCTTGAAGTCACTTTGTGCCAAAGTACCGTACACTGGAACGACTGAAGGGGCTTCCTCCAGGTGATGTGGTGAACTGAGACTCAGCTCTGCTGTTAGTCTGCTACTGATTATGTTATTTGAATGATTATTTACATAAACTGTGAAATAGACAGAATCCATCGGTCACCTTGTGTGATGAGGATGAAATAGTTTCATGACAGTGATCAATTCCCACTTTTAAAATGTTCTGTCATCAACTAACGGGAACGTCTAATAACGTCTCTAATAGATTGAACAAGATCTGACAATCCTGTTTGTAATTGCAACAAACGTTATATTTAAAGTTTGACCAAAACAGATATACTTTTGTCATTTCTCAATGTAATCATAGTTCTGAAGAAATTTATTTAGTCATTTAGAAACGGATTTTAGAAGCACCACACCATATTCATAGTTTTCCTTTTTAAGTATTGATTCTTATGACATATTGATTGACTATTGTTATGTATTGATTAAAATAGGTTTAGATACATGCCTGGAACATCATGACAATACATAATAAAACCGATTATGATAAACGTTAGGAGAGCATTAATGTTCAGAGTGTCTGCGATTCAGCCATAGGCCAGTAGTG
Organism: Austrofundulus limnaeus; assembly: GCF_001266775.1. Taxonomy (NCBI): domain Eukaryota; kingdom Metazoa; phylum Chordata; class Actinopteri; order Cyprinodontiformes; family Rivulidae; genus Austrofundulus; species Austrofundulus limnaeus. The sequence goes on from NW_013952777.1 coordinate 479,005, forward strand.
AGCGTACCAGGTACTGAAGAGCATGTACTTATGAGCCGGGACTTCCGGTTTCTCGTCAGTGTTGGTTTTCCTGCTTGCACAGACAGCATTAAACCAGCRTTCACTCCAGTCACTGGTGTTGTATGGTCCATTCACTTCACATTTTAATCTATTCAATGTTYATGTGGTTTTGTCACGATTTCAATTAACGAACACTAAATTTTCTTACAGTTTAAAACTCTTGCATGAGAGAAACAGGACTATATGCACTCCTTCAAGAAAAGTTAGACCTTCAGTTTCACTAAATTTTGTTAAAGGAGACGTCAAGCTTTTAAATTTCTTCTTTTTCATACTTAAAGTATTCAACTGGAGTTTAAATAAAGAAGAACTACAATTTGGTTTTGATCTGATTTCCTCCTTATTGTAACTCCACAAGCCCCTCTTTCACCCCTTTTCTGAGGTGTGTCTTAGCTCAACTCATTTTAAGGCTGTCCCTTTAAATCAAAACAAGGTGCTTCACACCCTGCCCCCCTCCAGTTTTCAGATTTGACCAGTTTGATAGAGGGATTTACAACTATATAGCGACACAGAAACTTTAAATTTACAAATGAATTAAAAAATGTCAAAAAAGAAGTATTGTCCATCCAGCCTGACACGTTGGAGTCAGAGTCCGACCCAGAGCCAGAGGAGAATGAAGACCAAATTGTAGATGGTAAGTCCAGAATTTATTTGCCAGTTCTATTACAAATTTGATATAATAGTTCAGAAAATGTCATAGAAAATAGAAAAAACTGAATGAATGAAAAATAGGACCCAAACAGAATATCTAGTCAGCACTGGAAGAAACTAAACTCAACTTTTCTGCACTCCGAAACTCCAAGTACACAATAAAATGTATTTAACAGCTAAAAAAGGGGATTTTGCATGATACGTCCCCTTTAAAGGAATGAACACTGACAGTTTAGATCTTGCTCCAAGACAGAGGTGGAAGAGTTAAATGAAAGTGATTTTTACTAATACTGAAGGTAGGTTTGTAGAAGGTCTAGGATGGATTTGTAAATTATGTGAAACTAATGCAAAAACTTAGCCTGATAAAAAACAGCTCCTTGTTCTACGGTTTGCTTCTTACAGAGGGTCTGGAACCTCAGCTTTTGAGAAACGATTGCTTGACGTGAACTCTGTTGAAGTTTAAAATGATTGGATCTGATTTACCCAATCGCTATCGTTTGGCCGTGACGTATGCAGTGTGCCAGCTCAACTGTGAAGGAAGCTAAGCTAAGAAGCTAACTGGAAATTGCATGCACTGTAAAAAACCATCTGCTACTGGGAAGAGAGAAGTACCGAGCCAAACATAAAGGCTGTAAATGAGTGCTGCAGGCTTTGTGAGACGAATGTAGCTTAATTTGGAAGCCTTGTCAACACGGACCGACTTTATTCAGTTCCTTTGCTGCTAATGCTAAACTACAGACGTATGAAAATGGTGCAGAGAATTGATGTTCAAAACTCCTCCTGTTCACTGATTAGCACGGTTCAAATTCTACCAGAGAAATCCGTGTCTACGAGAGAAATTTAGTGATGGGAAACTAGAGTGGAACTGAGTAGGAAGGCAAGGGTCAGGTTAGCAAAAAGCTGATGCCTGAGTAGATTCAACAGGGCAGAATACAAAGTGCATTGGTATATCCTGTCATGGACCTCATGTTAAAGAGTGTTCAATATCTAAGAAGAGCTGAAGCATTCATGTGTGCAATGRTCATTTTAAAGTAAGAAAATGGCAAAAAGTCTTTCTTGTAAGAGTACCCACAAAGAAGTTGAAGACAGCTTTATTTAAGGAGAGCATTTTCTGTGTGGAAAAGGTTCATCAGAGGTTGGAGGTTAGACTTAGAACAACTTTTGACTCAGAACAACTTTGTGTTGATTTTCAGAGTCCAAAAAAGATTGAAAAGCTTAAGTCCTGCCCAATCATCTACAGAAGGTTCAAACTACTTGTTGTGTCACAAAATCCACTTTGACTCATCACCCTTGCTCCGGATCAGTAYGCTCCTACTCACTTCTAAATCCTCGGCCACACTAAGTACAAGAGTAATTCATGTCAGCGCTGATCTTCTCTGCCTCTTTAACACCTCCTCTGACCAGACGAAGTGCTGAGACAGCAGCATGGCGTTGAAATGAAKCTGCTTTTAAAGTTACAGCAATAATCTCTCAAATGGTGTGAGCGATTTGGATGCATCATAGCTGTACGGGTTTTTAYTAAACATTAGGAAAAACTCTTCATGTTTATAAGCCTCCATGCTGTGACAAGAGTGTGGCAGCCAAGGTCGAAGGAAATGTTTACAGMGTAGTGACACCAGGCCCACRTGATGTTTTAGACAACTTWTGCCAACAWATGCACATTTTGTCCAACRCACWGGCAGACACTGAAGAAAAGAACAAAGAAAAACATATTTGCAACCAGTTTTGGACGTGATCTTACTGTGATGCTAATGACATGAACAAATATAAAACCTATGGGTAAATTGTTTTTAAAGTCTACAGAACATKTATTATAATTTCTGCAAATATGTGCTAAACTTCTTTGTATTTGGAACTGTGACAATACTTTGATCAATGCATTTATTGATGAAACACGAAAAATAAATTGCTATTTTGGCATTGATTCTGTTTATTTTGTTTGCCTACATTATTATACTGCACAATTATCATTTTGAATAAGTTATACTAACTTCGCATAAAAGCTTTGTAGAAGTGAAGGTAGTCAGGGGGTTAAAAAAAGTTGCAAGCCAGAATTACTCTGCTTGTTTTGGATAGTATGTTGTTACGAGTAACAAATGAATAACTTACGTGTAACATGTGCACTGATGCATAAATTATCTGTAGCACACCTGCAACTTGTCAACTTACTAGAAGCACATTTTCATAAGTTGTCTAAAATGTCTTAGTGTGACAGGGCCTTTACATGGTTTGGAGACAGTGACATTGTAAAAAGAGGAGACAAAACTGGAAGTGATAGAGCTGAAGATGCTGAGGTTCTCCTTGGGAGTGACAAAGATGGATAAGATTAGGAAAGAGRTCATCAGAGGTACAGCACAGACTGAACAACTGGGAGATAAAGTTAGAGACCAGACTGAGATGGTTTAGACGTGTCCAGAGGAAGGACAGTGGCTATATAGTAGCAGAAGGATGTTTGAGATGCAGCGGTCAGGAAAAAAAGATGAAGAGGAGCTATTTGTAGTTACGGAGGACGTGGAGGTAGTTGAAGTGAGGACAGAGGACACCCCTGAAGAGGGAACGGCTGAAAGAAGAAATAGTTTATAAGCTTCCACACSACCAACAACTAGAACTTCTCAGTGAAATAATATTTTTTTTCTAAGAATGGACCATAAAAATGTAGAAATGATCTGGGGATAGCTAATATTAGCATTGCAAGCTAATAGCAATATGCATCTAAACACTGTAGCAACTAAATTATTGTGGCATAGCTGCCACAGCTTTTCACACAAGTCTGTCTCACTGGACTTGGTTTTAGGTTTGGTGAGTAATCTCCAAGTTTCCCAGCCAGAATTTCGACTTAGGAAAACGTCCCAGGTCATTTTTCCARTTTGAAACTCAAAATATTCAAACAGAACGCACACAAATTTATGCTACTTCTTTAAATTTCAGTAGTTTTTGTAGTTTTGTAACATTTGCAAAAATTTTGCCTTCTTTGGTTTTTAGTAGCACTTTTAGTCTGCAGGACTACTCTCACATTAATGCTGCATTGTAGGAGCCAGTAGGTCACAAATGTGCTCAACCAGCTTAAACCACACAAAACTGGCACTCACWATGTTTACTATGAGATCAAATTTGCCTGCTACCATTTGTTGTGTAGAAAAAGCTGAGCTTTGACTGTTCATCAGCAGGATTTTGTTCACATCAAAAATACACTAACCAGGTTTAGTTGGTCTGGACCTGTTCAGTCTAATAGAACTACTCATGGTTAATGCCTGCTTTATATGTTCTCTGTAAAGTTTAATCGAATGACTGTCTTCATTGTCAGCAAGTCAGAGCTGAAGATCTGAATGTACACTTTGAACAGTCCACTTCTAGAGCTCCTCCCAGTAAAATTGACCATGTTAAAATCTTCTCCCTCATGGTGAACAGAGACAGACACTAATATTTCACACTGTCTGTCTGTGTCTCTTCGCCTGGTCTACGATTTCAGAACTGGCAGCCATATTTGAAGCTGTAACTGCAGAGGGAGATAAGTGCTGTGAGCTCATAGTTTCATTGCCTTCTGCACAGTTTAGCACTGGATAGGATTAGCTGTTAATGGCCTTTCCAACTAAAAAGGGTGATTCAGATGGACTGTGTTCAGCCCATAAAGTCAGCATGAACTGCATCTTGCTAAATAAGGCAACAATCTTTAAACTCGAGGCGATGTTTTCAAGAATGTGTCGAGCTGCAAATTGTGTCCACATGTTATCAACACTTTTGGACTGAAAAATAAATCTGAAGAACTGTTACAAAATGACTTTTATCTTTTAAAGAAATATGATCAGTGTTTTAGTCTTCACAGTAATATTATCGTTTGAGGAAAATCAAGACATCAACACATAGTAAACTAATATTAGCTGGAAGGAGTTGCCATTTGGTCAAACGATGACTGCTATACCGCTCATCGTCTACAAGTATATAATGACATTAGTAAGATTTGATTTTATGAACTCTAAATTTATCTGGGCAACATAAATTTGGGCCTGCTAAGATCTATTATTCAATAAGAGAGCCCAGTTTTAATCTAAAGTGTATCCAGGAAATTTGCAGCAGTGCCCTGGTGCTCTGGAAATTAAATTTGTCATATTTGCTTTTTATTCATAACATTCATGTATGTGAATAAATGTATGACGTAATTTAATTGTCCAGCTTGGCTCTGCTTAATTTGTGCCTGTAAGATAAAGTGAGGCGCATGTGCATGTGTGACTTTGTGGGCCTGTAATAAATTCTCAGCAGGGACAAAGCTCACTTCCAGCCTTATAATCCTGTGTTTTCCATTTATCATTGTTACAGACAGCATGTTTCTATACAAAAATAAAGTAAAATAAAATAATATTAGTGTGTGTGTGCGCGCGTGTGTGGGCATATTTTCGCTATGTTGTGGGAACCAAATTCCAGAAAAACATAGCCTTGTGGGGACTTAATGTGCATTGTGGGGACCAAAGCCCAGTCTCCACGGGTACTGATGCTAATTTCAGGTGGGGGGTCAGGTTTAGGACCAAGTTGTGAATTGAGTTTAGCTTAGTTTTAGGGTCAGGTAAGGTTAATTTTAGGGTGGATAATCAGGGTTAGGCTGTAAAATTATTAGAAAATGAACRGAAGTCAATCCACGGTCCCCACGAAGATATAAAAACAAACCTGTGTGTGAAAGACAAATAGGTAAAATAAAATTTTTCTAACAAATTTTGAGACACTTCGTATAGTTCCTTTATACTTAAATACTGTTTTGCATTTTCTGCAAAAATGCAGTATGCTGAGTGTGAAAGAAGCTGAAACTAAGTTAAAAAAAAGGCATTTGACTTAAAAGTAAGTATAGATGGTTAACTAAAAGTAGCAAAATGACGGCTAAGTTCAAATATGTAAAAACCCACAAAATGTTAGCTAAAAACTAAAAATAGCTAAATACAGCTTAARGTAACAAAAGGTTAGCTAAAACTGTGAAAAGGCAACCCAAAAGCTGAAAGGAGTAAAACAATTGGCTAAAATAATGTAAACTATGCAGCAGTTAAATTACAAAAGGTAAGTAAAAAAACAGAATTATATTTAGAACAACAGGAAAACAATGCTAAATCAACTTTTAGATATATCTCTATACATATTTTTATTAAGTTTTATAATATGGAGTATTTACAGCATCAAACATATGCGATAAAACATTCAGGAGAGTGTACACACATCATTTCCTTAAGGTTAGCCTATGACTGTAACGGCGCATGAAAAAAGTTAGCCTAACAGTGTAGCAGGGCGTGAATAAAATAACAGTTTATTTTCGTTATGACCCTTAAAATGAGTGCTTTAATTGGGCCCAGATTGGCCTTCTGACAGGGCATACGTTTATTAAATATAAAGTTATGACCGGCAGCATACTGTCTCTGTATGGGCTGAATGGCTAGGGTTTCCAAGCTGTAAACTCAAGCATAAAAGGTCAAGGGCCATTTGGGCATGGAGAGTGGATTTGGCAGCATGTAACAGGGCATCTTGTATCTCTGATAGGTAATAAAAAAACAAACAAATTAAAGCCCTGTGCAGCTCCCAAGACTGGTGGCATTTACACAGTGACCACCCGCTTTATGGCAGCAGCATTTGCCAAACTCCAGTCGTTGTCTCCACATGTGTCATGGACCTATTTCTCTCCTAGTGATGAAGCCATCTCTGCATTTATGGAAAAAGCTGTGGCAGAATTTTCATCAGGAAAGGTCAGATGTATATTAGACGCTGCCGCAATGAATGCAAAATGTAAACTACAAAAGTGTCAGAGGGACAAGGGGCATTTTATTTATATATATAATTGCTCATGTGCAAGATTTAGATTTATTTTTAAACCAATTATATAAAGTAGTTTAACAAATGTAGCCCACACATAATTTTTTGAATATTCCAAATGCTAGCTGCCGAGGAAATTAAAACAGTTGTGATCACATGTCTTTCGTGTCGTTTGCATCTTTAACACAAAGTCTGACAGGAAGCTCCTGACAGAAAGCCTCATATTGCCCACCATCACTCCATGTCTCTTTGATTTAGTGATTTATGGTGCTCAGACAGTGCTGGAACATAATGTTAAAACATAGCATGTTGTCGGCAGGGGATCCACACTCAGACTGTTTGTGAAGGTTCACAATGTTCTGCGCCTTTATCATTCCTGAACTAATCCTTCTTCTTCATCCCTGGACTCACAAACGACAGCGTCGGGTTTCTAGCARTCTTCAGGCTACTCTGGGACTGTGATGACAGCAGACAATCCCATCATGCAGTTCAGCTCTTATTATSAACATGCTGTAAAAGTGCATGAAGGTGATTTTCATGGTCTTACATGGAATGTTGGCTTATTGAACATACCTGATGTAAGGATAAGATCTGTAAAAGATCTATGTTTTAGTGGGAGCTTTGTTGACAAGAGGAATAGTTTCTAACTTTAAATCTTAATAAAAAAACTGTTGAGAAATTATTCTAAATGAGAGCTAAGCATAGCCCAGGTTTGAATGTATTTTTTATTAAATAAAAGTAAAATTAGTGTCTCAGTCCTCAAGTTCATAAGAAGAAAGGTATTGATAGTGTWTAAACCAAACACTATTAGACATCTGTTGGTGATTACATAACACAGCATTCTATTGGTTTTAGATTCAACTTTTGTCCCAATAAATAATTAAATGAATGCCTTTTTTAAATGATCAGCTATGATCATGCTAGGATGATTACCAGGCAGACAAAACATTAAAGAGAACCAGATACTTAACATACTGTATGTAGCTTTAGCTGAATACCTACACACAGGATATATAATTGTATTGAATCATTAATGAAAAAATGTGTGTAACAGTTTATTTTATTTTATTTTTCTTCTGAATATGATTTTGCCCTTGCAAAAGACTGACCCACTGAAAACATTTTGCTACCCAAAAGTGGGTTGCAACCCACCAGTTGAGAATCACTGGTCTATCAAGCATTTGACCAGATTTTTTTGAAGGACATTTTTCCCTTTAAAAATTACATTGTTTACAGTAATAATATCATGACTATAAAAATTGTAGATTCACACTGAAGGCATCAAAACTATGAATTAACACATGTGGAATTATATACTTAACAAAAAAGTTTGAAACAATTGAAAAYGTCATATTGTAGGTTCTTCAAAGTAGCCACCTTTTGTTTTGATTACTGTTTCACACACTCTTGGCATTGTCTTGATGAGCTTCAAGAGGTAGTCACCTGAAATGGTTTTCCAACAGTCTTGAAGGAGTTCCCAGAGATGTTTAGCMCTTGTTGGCTCTTTTGCCTTCACTCTGYGGWCCAGCTCACCCCAAACCATCTCGATTGTGGAGTCCAGGTGACTGTGAAGGCCAGGTCATCTGGCGCAGCACCCCATCACTCTCCTTCTTGGTCAAATAGCCATTACACAGCCTGGAGGTGTGTTTGGGGTCATTGTCCTCCTCCTTGCTCCACTGTGGGAACCAGGCMTGTAGAGTCCATCCGTTCAAAGACATGGTGGTTGGAACCAAAGATGTGAAATTTGGACTCATCAGACCAAAGCACAGAKTTCCWCTGGTCTAATGTCCATTCCTTGTGTTCTTTAGCCCAAACAAGTCTCTTCTGCTTGTTGCCTGTCCTTAGCAGTGGTTTCCTAGCAGCTATTTTACCATGAAGGTCTGATTCACACAGTCTACTCTGAACAGTTGTTCTAGAGATGTGTCTGCTGCTAGAACTCTGTGTGGCATTGACCTGTTCTCTAATCTGAGCTGCTGTTAACCTGCCATTTCTGATGACCTGTTCTCTAATCTGAGCTGCTGTTAACCTGCCATTTCTGAGGCTGGTGACTCAGATGAACTTATTGTCCACAGCAGAGGTGACTCTTGGTCTTCCTTTCCTGGGGCGGTCCTCATGTGAGCCAGTTTCTTTGTAGCGCTCGATGGTTTTTGCGATTGCACTTGGGGACACTTTCTAAGTTTTCCCAATTTTTCAGACTGTCTGCCTTTAATTTCTTAAAGTAATGATGGCCACTCGTTTTTCTTTACTTAGCTGCTTTTTTCTTGCCATAATACAAATTCTAACAGTCTATTCAGTAGGACTATTAGCTGTGTACTGTATCCACCTTCTGCACAACACAACTGATGGTCCCAACCCCATTTATAAGGCAAGAAATCCCACTTATTAAACCTGACAGAGGAAAAAAAAATGTATAGGTCCTCTGGACAGGTTCTTCTTTAATGAAACGTTTCGTCTCTCTTCCAAGAGACTTCTTC
>NW_013952777.1:488970-498517 GCF_001266775.1 Austrofundulus limnaeus
ACACACACACACACACACACACACACACACACACACACTCACACACACACACATATTTCCAGCAACACAGAGATTACTGAGTATTTTGAGGCACAGCAAAGTACAGAAAGAAACCATGAGGTACAGTCTTTGAAGGTCATGCAGATTTCAAAGTCAGAACAGAAATAAAAAAGCAAAGTTAAACTGTTATAAATGCATCCTGTTAAGGAAGTCAAACTGAAACACATCACATATTTTTTTTAGTTTACTTACATCACCTGTGTTCACTCTGGAGTGACGTTAGTCAGCGTTTGTACTGGCAGCAGCAGTCTGGTATAAATAGATAGAGTTGTAGCAAAGCAGAGATATAAATCATAGCAGCAGCAGCAGAAATACAAACAGCACCAGAAGAATTAAACCCAGAGAGGACCAACTGCAGTCTGAATGATAAACCCACGTTTTGTGTCCTAAATTGGGCTCATGAGCTTCTGCTGTCACACATCCTAAAATGGAGCAGGTTTAAAACTCTTCCCCACTGCTGAAATGTGGGTCTGTATGTCTCTTATGTTGACAAAATATCTCTTAAACCACACTTCTCAAAAAGTAACTACTGAGCGTCCACYTAAGCTAAAAAAAAACATTCAAGATGGCTGCCAAAGCCAACTGGCCTTGGAAAACACATAAATTGAAATAACTCTGTAATTTTTAGAGATTAAACCAACACTTGGCATAGAAGTAGCTGAGAGTCATTCCAAAAATAAAAAGTAAAAAATCACAACAAACATTCAATAGCAAATTGTCCCTTTCATTGAGTTTTAATTTTGTGTGAATCTGGTGAATCTTGCATGAATTCAGTGAAGTCTCAATGCGATCTTTAAACAATCATTGAGAAACTTTTCAAACCAAGTTTACATTTATATTAACCAAACACAGGAAACATACTGTATTTTTTCATTTGGTCTCTCAGTGTTCTCCCCCCAAAGGGTTAACTAAAGTCTGTGTCTCTTTATTCCCTCTTTGTAATGGTTAAAACTCCTTTAAAACATGATGGTGCCTGCGGTCTCTTCCTCTACATAGCTATGTGGTGATGTCTCCATCAGCGAGGCATGTAGTGAGCTGCTTTTGTGATCCGTTTAGTGTCAGCAGAAGTCCTGCACGTTCCCTCAGGTAAGCTCCTGTCAGACTCCAGACAGGTGAGGCAATATTAAATATAACAAAGCGGAAGACAGATCCTCGAGTTGCCCCTTGGGGCAATCGGACAGACAGCGTGTTTTAGCCATAGACATGTCAAAATCTGGAATGAAAAAAAAAAAGACTTAACGTGATGAATAACTTTAAGAGCTAAACAGACAAGAAACAGAAGTTAATTTATACATCTAGCTTGTGTTCCTTGTGTTAGATTTACAGCAACAAAATCGTAACAGCCGTGTCAATAAGTTTGTTATAAGTGATGTTGACAGAAACATGGTAAACTGGTAGTTTTTTTTAGACTGGCTGCTGAGTGGCCATCCACAGCGGGCAAGGTGTCAGACGCCCTCCTGGGTGCTCAGGCCATCTGTTTGTGGTCCTACTTTAGCGGGGAGTATGTGTGGCCGTTTTCTGCCTAATTAGGTCCAGTAAACAGGCACTCATCAAAAAGCAGCTGCTGCGGTCCCCATTAAGGCACATACACACACTTAGATACACGTACGTACGCATGAGGACACCAAAACAGACGTGCTGGAGAGATAAAACTGCACAAACAGAACCATAATGACGGCTGATGATCAGTTCAGGGGGTGGACTCACCTTCATCACTTGGTGCGTGCCGATTCCTGAGGGTCGCCTTCTGCCTAAACAACGGTTTGCAAAAACAGCGAAACAATATTTTGATTTGCATTTCTGCGTGTCCCATTCTGTTTTGCAGCACCGCGTTACCTCGGCCTACTCCTGTCTGAGCTGTGGATGAGTGTAAAGACAGAATAGTTGMCACATTATCACCTCAGAATAATTACAGGGAGCAGGAGAGTGCGAACAATCAAACAGCTAACGGCRCAGTTATTGGGCTGGTCTGCAGATGAAGAAAATAGGCCAACAGGAAAAGTTGCATTTCCACATCAGTCGACTTGTTTGTGATTTCACACAACAAAGTAAACTGTAAACTGGAGGGAAATATACTTAACCACACTGGACGTTTGCCAAATTTCCATAGGGCATTAGCAGCCAACTGGTGCAGGCTCATTAAAGAGCACAGAAACCTATAACCATTAAAAGGCCATTAGGCAGCATGTAATTTTGTGGAACTAAATGGCAGAGAGTAATCAAAAGCACATGAAGCCCAGCTGGGCGACTGGGCAAACTGTTTCGATTAGGGAGGAATCCATCATCTACAATGGCAGCTATTTGGGGGGTCAATTTTCCTGTGCACTCGTTTTTTTCCCTCTGTCACTTTCACTCTTTTTCTCTTTTTCTGTCTGAAGTTTTCATGTTCTTTGTCATTAGGGTCATTACTGTTAGTTAATGCCACAGCCAACGTTGGAAATAAAGCTGAAACATAAGAAATGTCTGGTTTTTATACCGGTATTAGACTAAATCACTAAATGAAACTGTTCCATGAGGTGTGTTTGGCTAATCCTTATGTCAGCTGTGGACACAGCTTCCAGGAAGTTTAGGAGCAAATTACAAATCCCAAAATGGAAACAGAACACACAGAATCCTATAAATACACTCAGGGTAACCTCTACTTAACATTATTGAAGTTTTTTTCTAGTCCTGGTGGTATAGTTTGATTGTAGAAACTATAAAAACTGTGGTGACAATTATGAACTTCAGTGCAAAGAAATCMTAGTGGGAATAAACAGGGTTGAGCAAAAGCTGTGTCAAATTCTCAGAGTGGCTCCTTGTAGTGGTAAATGGTGTCTAAAAGTTTATTATGTGTAAAATGTTGTTAGACCAGTCAGGCCTCGTATTTCTCAAGTCTTACTGACGTTTGAGGCCATTGTGACAAGCCAGGTTCTGTTTAGTCAAATTGGGGGGAAATCTGGAAGAACATGCCTTTCAAGAGTTAAATCAAGTGCTACCTTGGTTCAACCAGGYGGTGTTCGAAGTCATACCAGAACATTTAGGACATTCAACATTGTCATTTTTTTAAAACCTGTCTGTTTTAAGGCAAGGTCATGTTCCTRTAAAGAGAACATTAACAAACAAAAATCTCTGCAATTTAGAGATGCTGTTGTTTACCTTGTTCTGCTAACTGTGGTTTACATTTTATGATTTTTGACTTGTTGCATATCCTGTACCTGTACCCACTTTGATCTGTTATTTTGCTTTCTGCACCCTTCACACCTGGTCCTAGCTGCTAATGAACACACCTGTTCCTTGTTAGTCCTTAGAGTTCCCTCTAAAATAGATTTAGCTCCTGGTTTTCAGTAAATCTGGGAGTTCAGTTCAAACTCTGCATTAGTTAACAGTTCTTCATTTCCAGACATAAATAAGTGGAACAGCACCACCATACAGACTCTGTGCAGTAAACCAGGTTTACTGAATTGATTGATTGATTTTATTTAGCAGTAATATTGCATGTAGATACACATATACACATGTACTGAAGGAAGCCAGTCCTCTCCAACCTCAAGCAAGCAACAGGAAGTGTTTATTCTCAATTAATCTCACAAAGCAGAATGGGCACCAAGTGCAAATTAATGTGAAAAAAATGTTGTTGACTTTTTTTTATTTTTAGCTCACTTTCTGACTGTAAAATCCTAGTTTAAAAAAATCCACTAACATTTTTATTATTATTTAGCTCTTATGTTTTGCAACGTTGGCAGTGTTAGTAGCATTTGCAGCATTGGCAGTGCAAGTAGCATTAGTAGTGTTGGTAGTGTTAGTCGCRTTAGCAGTGCAAGTAGCGTTAGCATCATAAGCAGCTTTATTTAAGTAGGCTACACCTTGCTGCAGAACAYAGAAAGCGGCGGGTTGTGTCAGTGTCAGACCCATACCATATGGAAATGGCATGATTGTACTCTGGAAATGAAGGGGGTGCTGTTTCCTATACTGGCAGTGGTTTATTAGTTTTACTATTTTTTTTTTATCTTTATGGATTTTTGTTGCGTATGCCTGGATGTGAATAAATCCACCTGCCCACCAGTCTTAAGGGAGTTACTTCTGTTTTATTCAGCCTCCATATAACATTGGCACTTAATAATGACTTACCARTAGAGGTACTTTCAGTTTCAGCAACTCGGTATTTCAAAATAAGAGTTTGTTTCAATATAGTCAGARCAAAACATTAAAATACTGGTCCATTAATCTATGAAGCAATAAAAGAAGAACCCGTCCAGAGGACCTATACAATTTTTTTTCCTTATGAAGCAATAAATTTTCTATTTAACTATCATAGGTTTTTCCTAAGATTCGTAATTCCAAGTCTGGAAAGTACATTTGACTTTAGTTTAAACAGATTCTTTTCATTTCATTCACCAAAAATGGGAAAACGGTCCATTGTTTTAATTCTTTTTAAACCAACAGTTTAACACTNACCAAAAATGGGAAAACGGTCCATTGTTTTAATTCTTTTTAAACCAACAGTTTAACACTGTCTCAGACCATTTAATGTGGAACAAATAACTTTTTAATAATGTGCAGCTGCCTGTGAATAAATAAATAAATACTAGCTAACTACTTTTGCATTTCTTTAGCTAACTGCAGACTGTATCTTTATAATGTAGCTAGTGTAGCTAATTTCTTTTAAAACATTCTCTTACTCTACGTTAAATGGTCTGATGAATGGTCAAATGAACAGTACAGCTTGTTTCATGTATAGGTCTTCTGGACGGGTTCTTCTCTAATGAAACGTTTCGTCTCTCCTCCAAGAGACTTCTTCAGTCTGAGATATACAATTTTTTTCTTTTTGATTTTTTACCTGGATTACTGAGATGCATCAGGACATGTTTCATGTACTTTATAACTAACTACCCAGGCAGCACAATAAATAAATGTTGCGTCTTCACGCTCATAAATCATTTAAAAAATAAACTGTGTTAGGATCAGACCTGCAGTCACCTTCCATTATTTTTGTTTGTTWTACTTAAGCAAACTTTGTAATCACAATGAATAATTATAAAACAAGTTTATGGTTTGAAGAAAATCTTATTTTACAGACACATTTCCCTGAAAACAACTGTCCCAAATCAACATTTCGCCTAAGGATTTTTAGATGAATGGGACTCATTTAATATTTGTTTTACATGTGGCTCTTATTATAAATGCCTAAAAAATCAAATTATTAATCAGAACGGTTGACATAAATAAAAATGCTGTGATAAATCAGAGAGATGAGCGGAACAATTTTTTTCCTGAAGTTGCCTTGTTGAGTTGTATTATAGTGGCTTTTTGCACACATGCAGTCTTTAAACTCAAGGTTAAGATACTCACAGTTATTTAACCTTATGTAATCATCCTTTCTGCAACTGAAAACCTGGAGTTTCCACACAAATACTGAGTTTATCCATAAACTCAGAATCAAACCACCTCTCTTGGATTTTCCCAACAAATACGGAGCAAAGATCAGAATTTTCTGCATATTTTTATCAGGAAACTGAAACAGTGCAGTGAAACAAATAATCACTTTTTATTCTCAACGTCACATTCAGCAAAAGATTGACCATAAGAAGCAGATGTTAAATTCTTCAGTATTTCTTATTTATGGTCTAACTAGCAGTTATTAATTTTTAATACTATATCAGAAGAATCTGTTCACATTCTTGCCTGGTATTTTTCTAAAAGATTGACACTTTCTACATCAATACAAGGAAAGAAGTTTGTGAAACAAATGAAAGATAGATAGTGTCTTGGTCTTTCCTTTCAACACAACTGTCACAACAACAGGAAATATCTAGGCTATACATGTTGCATCTTCTTCACAGTAAAACTACATAAAATCCTACAAAGTAAATTAAGATGAACCAACACATCAGCTAAACCAATTAAATTAGACATTCAGTAGTTTTGTTTTTATTTTACATCCAATTTTTATTACAACAGTTGTGTTAAACATGTTAGAAGTCTAGTGTTTGTACCTCTGAAACTAAAAGTCCAGCAAAGCTTTTCACATTCTGTAGGTCAGAATAATAAATGKTTTTTGACATCCAACATGCAAATGTATTCCAGCTCCTCAAACACATTACAGAGATACAAGCTTTTAATCTCACAAAGTGCAGTGAGAAATTTGTAGGAATGCAAAATTCACTCCAGACTTTTTATAAGCTCATTTTGCCGAGGACAGATGTTGCAAATCCAACTCAATTTAGTTGATTTCATTTATTTTAAAGAGTCACTGACTTCCAGCCAAGACTTCAATATGCTGCCCAGTTAATCTGGGAAATGAAGGGGAGAAAGTGAGTGTTTGCCTCATAAAGGTGCTCCGTGCCTTTTGCAAAACAGGGCAGAGCGAACACAATTGATCATGGTGCCTTTTATTGCCTCTAAATTAACTTTATTTAAAACCCTTTCTGTTTCAGCCTGATTATCTTTTTTAAAGGTTGTTTAACTTTTGCACAGGAGCTCCTGCTAAAGCTGTACCTCCTGATTTACATCCCGTTTTTCTCCGTTTCATATAGCAGAGTTTACAAAGCATTAAAAACTACAACACAAACTAATTTTATCTAATGTTGTTTTTAAATTTGTATTCCACATCTGCGAAGACCAGTTTACTACGGAGCCTCCGAGAAGACATCAGGGTGACATCTTTTTTTTTTTTTTTGCATTCCCACACCATGGTTTTCTGTTATCTCGCAATAATTTTGGAGTTCCCATGCAAATGTTTTACCTTCTCAAGGAAATTGTCATATTTTGCATTAACTGTATTGAATGAGGCTTTTATTTTGAAATATATATTTACTGAAAGGCAGTGTCACCACAGTTTAGGGAAGTTGGTGGTGATGTGTGGTTGAGTTAAATAATAGGATATATTTAACTCCAGTGGCTGTGATGTGTTGCTGCAAAGCAATACACTTTTTTATTTTTCCTGTATTTAGTCATTGTTTTCTCATCATTTAACATAACTACTTTAAAAAATATATGATACCTTTATTATGTAACTAAAGCCTCTCCTTAATCTGCAGTCCTTTTCTTTAGTAGGCAGCCATTTTTGAAGCATGGTGGAGGTTCACTGCAGCCGCAGGGCACAATCAAGTGATGCAACCTCTCATAACTTTCTGATGAAAAGGCCGCGGCTCCCCCCGACTGCACGAGTCAACTAATTATTTTAAATGTTCCACAGGTAATAAATAGTGGGGAGTGAGGCAAACGCGGCAACTCGGAGCTCATTAAGGGCTTGGCATCAAGGCGATTTTGGCACTTCAGACGAGCTTTGTCCATTTGAAGTTGGACTGAGTTGAGTTTCATTAAATCCAAGCAGGAAAACAGAAAAACCTTCATAGAGGTGGACAAGTTGGAGGCAAACCGAGGTGGAATCAAATGTGACAAGGCACCAAATTAGAATGAGTGTGTTGGCTGCAGGATAGATCTTAGTGCATGTATTCAGTTCTCAGGATATACTTTGCCTTAAAAAAATAGGAGAAAAAAATCTAAACGCTCACRGACTAAAAAAAACCACATCCTGATGAAAAACATGTCTCAGAATTTAAAATTATGACTCTTAGATTTATGCTGTCTGGTGTTATTGTCACTCTGACCTAAACTTTTGCTCAAAACACAATAAAAAATGATATTAAACTCATTAATTTGGACTTTTATTATCAAACAGGCAGTAGACAGGAAGATACTCCCTTGTTGTTTATGATTGTGAACTCTGCCAGAAAGATTTCAGAGTAATAATTAAAACTTGTTTTAGCAGCTAAGGTTTGCATTTTCAGTTCAGGGGAGTGTGTTGTTCTTTGACTGAGACACACAAGTGAGGTTTACCAGGTTTTGGAAATTTTACTGATAAAACTTCAAGGTCATGGGTTTGGAGGCCTTCCTATTAAAGAATGTAGCAGTTGTTTGCTATCATACACACATAAAAGACATGAAAATATCTTGAGATGAGTGCTGTGATTGTGCAGTGAGGTGGTCCAGACTGGGCTCATAGAGCATGATTTGGGTGCAGAACTGTTTCTTGAACATGTAATAAATAGAAATATATATTTTTGCAAAGAATAAGTGTGGAAGTGTCATTGTTGTCTACACACAAACGCTTTTTTAAAATTTGCTGCAATCCAACCCAGTTCTAGTTTGAAGGGAGCATAATGAGGTTGCCATCCAATGCGAAGCAGGTCTTTAGAAAAGGGGTCCTGGTTTTGAATCCCAGCTCAAATATTTTGAGTAGACTATGCTCCTGAATGTTTATTAAACCTAGGATTTTGTTTAAAAGTCCAAATAATTCACCTGCAATAGGGTCCTCCCCACACAAAAGATTTTATGAAAATGTCGTTCTGTTCATTTGTACAGAGCCCACGAAGGGACATGGGGGAATTTTTATTCTTTTGTATTCCCAAGCAAAAGTTTTACTTTACCTCGTATAAGTTTTTCSTTGTTGTGTCTGCTGGTTTATAAATAAATTTATATGTACACAGTTAAATGGGAGCTTCAGCACAAACCTATCACAGCCTTACATGGAGCTATATGACTAATTGACGACTCTGTCCCCAGGTGTGAGAGGGAGGTTGAAAAATTGTCTGTCTTGTTTGTCTCTACTGTGTGTGGCTCCAGGGTTGGACTTGCAACCTGTCCAAGGTGTGTCCAGCCCCTCACACAGTGACTGCTAAAAGAAAAAAGCAGGTAAAGATAATGGATGGATGCAGCCGGCATCACTCACAATTTCCCTAACTTGTTTTGATTACCAGATATTTCAATATAAAGATCTCATTTAATATAGGTGATACAAAACCTTACAATTATCTCAAAAACACAAAACATTTGCAAGGAAATGCAAGAAGTATTGTGGGGGAAATGAAAAGAAATTTCTCATGCAGGCTCCATAAATCCATAAATCTGGAAAATAAATGAGTAGATTTGCTATTCTATTAGATTTATTTCTATTGAAAACATAAAAAATTTACTTTTCTCTACTTTCATATTTAAAGCCAAGTTACAAATTTAAATATGACCAAACTCATCATGAAAGGAGTTGAATTTACTTAACCAAGTTACATCAACGGGTTCCACTAAACGGGTTGAGTAAATGTGAAACAACTTACTTGACTTGGTTTAGTGGAACTAGTTTGGTTAAGTATGTTCAACATTTCAGTTCTTAGAGTGTGCGTAAAAGTACATTTACTTTACCTTTCCTAATTCATGTGAGCAGTTTTATTACTTGTACTCAAGTAGTTTTCTTATCCGTAAAACAATTTTTATTAATGTCATTTTCTATGAAGGTATTTTAGTTCTACATAGTTAATTCTCTTAAGTATTTATAGACCTCTGATGGAAAGAAATGCGGCTGGAGTTGGGTTGTCACACTGTGCTCAAATAATGTAAAATATGACGTGACAGTGTCAGAGGTACAGCGGGTAAAATAAGTATTGAACACGTCAACATTTTTCTCAGTAAATATATTACTAGAGGTGCTAATGACATGAAATTTTCACCA
>NW_013952777.1:499517-500899 GCF_001266775.1 Austrofundulus limnaeus
GGATAACATATGGCCTAACACTGTAATAAAAAATATKTCCATGTTTCTGTTTTAAYACCAAATTGAAACTGCAGTCCACTCTGTTTCATTTATTTTAAATCAGCTGCACCATAGATCTACTCCCAAAGATTATGGGCTGTAGCCATGTTGCTGRTGATGTTCAAGCAATAGTGTAGGGTTCCACTGCTGAGTTGAACAAAGTTCATATTTCAATGTACCACAGAGCAATGGAATAAACTCTGTCTTCTCAGCTCTGCCCCCCATCACCTCCCCCGCTCACCTCTTCAACAATGTCWAAATGGTGTGTCCCTTGGCTGCGTCAGGCACTTAAGGCTCTGACTAGGCTGATTTACAGGGATGAAAAGGGGGAGTTAAGATGTTAGTCGATGAACTACAGCTATGCTATGGTTTCGGCGCTGTCCTCACTCCACTGTAATAGTATTTTACAGCTGCCCGACAAATCCACCCATGCATCCAGCTCTGATCTCGACAKGTAGCGGAGCCGAAGCCAGAGACGGAACAAAGCCAACTAAAGTCTCGCTGTCCCAGACAACCACAGACAGTCAGTGGAGCCATCACTCACGGCACAAGGCCTTGTGAGAGGCCTTTTTATTCACTTTGAAATATTATAGACRCCAGCGCTCATTTTTCTTTTCAGCTTTTAACTGTGGTAGGATTCAATAAATCATGTGCTGCAGGAAGAAATGTGTGTCATCCGATAGATAATGACGGAGTTTGAGGTTGGCAAGCATTTTGTGAGTGTAACAAGTATATCAYGTTCTGTAAAATATGTAAAAGTAGTGTTGATGTCTTCCTTTTGAACCCCCGCAGCATCAACCTTACATCAGCCTAACACTGATGAATGTGCAGGACACTGAAAGGCCTCACTGTGCATGCGCACACACACACACAGTATCATATCTGGAGTTTCAAACAGTAACATAATATCTGGAGTTTCCCCCTCAGTTTGCTGGAGTTCCCACCTACTCCTCAAGTCCAACCTTGGCTTCAACCCCATGTTTCACTCAGGACAGGAAGGACTGAGTGGAGACATTATAATCCATTACTGAAGGAGACTGAGGAGGGCAAACCCAGGGAAGAGGAGGAAAAGAGGGGTGTGAGAGTGGAAGACAAGTAGAAGGGAGGAATGGCGATGGCGGGAGATATATGCGGGATGTGGAAGCGAAGAAAAGGGTTTTTCTAGTCTCCAACCCATCGTAGCAGGACTCCCACAAGCAAATTAGGATGTCTTTATCTGATAACGTTGGTTAAGTATTGTAACCCCAGATTCTATGAGTGTAAGCGCAGCCCTCTAAGGCTATCRCAGATGGGTACCCCCGTGCGCGTACGCGCATTCTGAAGAGCCGATAGTCCACGCCCAC
>NW_013952777.1:501899-502370 GCF_001266775.1 Austrofundulus limnaeus
ATATAACATTTTAGACACATTCTAGACAGTTTATCAGCTAAAAAAAGTTAATTTTGGGGTAAGTTACTCTTTAATAACAACTGAAGGTGACATAGTTTCTTTATTATGGCATAGAATTGAACTATATGCCTGAGAAACACATAAGATTGGCCCCCTAAAACCATACAAAACCAACAAAGAAATGTGAAAAAAACCAAGTAAAGCGACCCACATTTTTTCTGAGTGCTGATGGAATGCACAGATTAAACCAACTGAGTGTTCCAGTTCAACAAAGTTACCTGCAGCCTTTTCTGGTTTAGTGAGCAAATCATGTAGCACGTCTCAGAAATGATGTTTCACAATTTTGTTGGACAAATCCGTGATTAATTTTAGTCAGAATTCAGCTTCCAGTGGGTTATGTTGCAACAAAACCATGCAAACTTGTTAGTTCATGCCCTGGATCCACCTGACTGAGACGCCTTCTAAAGCTGG
>NW_013952778.1:0-2704 GCF_001266775.1 Austrofundulus limnaeus
ACACACACACACACACACACACACACACACACACACACACACACACACACACACACACACACCACATGCTTTTATAACAGGCTGAACACAAACTATAACACATTTACCTGTAGTGAACCTAAACATCTATGGTTTCACAGGTAATCAATTTGTTCTTGTTTTGAATTGATGGACCAGTTGATGTAAACCAATGGTGACAACTGTTTTTAAGTCTTACTGGTCACCACAGCCGTCACTGCTGGTCTGAACCAGTGATGGCTGGTTCCTCACATGAACCCTGTCAGAACATACGCASCAACAACAGAAACAAGGAGGTTTTTATTTTAAAAYTCTTCCCATCGGTGGGTTGGTTGGAAGTAAAGTTACCAGTTTGTCCTACACCACTGAGCTCTGACCAGCAGAGTGGTTCCAGTCTGAAATAAAACACACTGTTGGAACCAGTCACACACTGTAACAGTGGAGGGTTGTGCAGATGATCAGTGTGGGACAAAAACAAACAGGACAAACTTACTTTGTCTTTTTTTGTTGAAAGTTTTTGAAAATCCGTTGAACTGTTTGTATATAAAACAAAACCTTAAAAATACTCAGAATATCTTTGAGTCATCATTTAATTTTTCAGCATTWTAATGAAATTAATTGTAATTAATCTAAAAATATGAGATTAATTGTGAGTAAATATTTGAATCTATGATGCTTGAGTATGATTAATGAACTTTATCAGTACTTTTGTCACTCGCAGCTGAAGGACAAAGGCAGACAAGACTTTCCTCATGTCCATGGATGTGTGTGTTTGTTAGCTAGGTGTTTAAAGAATTATTGGACAACCTGCAGGAAGTCATGTCTTGATGAACYTCAGGGATCGGCTGCCACAGCCTTCTGATTCAGTGTTTGCACTCAGCTTGGAGCCACTGTCTGTGTGCAGAAGAACTCATACAGCAGCTCAGTGGACAGATTGTAATGAAACCCTCACATCATACACAGCTTTGTCGTTTGTTGTAGTTTGACTGACAGGAAACGCTGTGCTGCAGCTCGTTGTGACTCACCTGTATACCTGAAGAGAGTTCTGGATTGTAGGTGAAGGTTTTYACTAATTAATTACTAATTAACYAGGTTTTTAAATTTCACTGAAAGGCTTTCTGTCAACACAGTTTGCATCTAGATCTGTGGGAAAGTAAAGGTCCAGGTTCAGACCCGGTCAGAACCAGCACCACAGTGCAGACAGACCTGCAGGGCTCTAACTGTGTGAGGATAAAATGAGTGTGTGTGTGTGTGTGTGTGTGTGTGTCAGGAATCAGACGTTTGTTCTGATGTTGGGTGGTGACAGTGGTGTTCGGCTGTAACATGGTACTGTTTCCATGGTACTGTTTATGGGTCAGACTGGAGCTCAGCTCGTTGTGGGCCTCAGGGAAGGACAGTGAGGAATGAGATCATTAATGAGAGGGAATGAGAGTGGCTGGGGGGCGGGGACTGCAGTGATTGGCTGGAGGAGCAGAGGAGGAGGGGCTAGATGAGAGGCTGAGCCCTTAGTGTCCCCCTGCTGTTTTATTTATTTGTTTTTATTTTTCTACCTGTGTGTGGGTCAGACACCGGCCCAGCAGACTCTTCTGTTGTTGTTGTTGTTTTGTTTATTCCCTGTTTGTCCTGTGATTGGTTGAAGGAGTTATTAATCTCGTTAAGGTGGACTCTCCCTGGTGCAGCTGCAGAGTGAACACATCTGTGTGCTGATTACACTGTACATCCTGACAGCCCAGTGTGAACAGCTGCCTACAGGTGTGTTGGGATGGCCTGTGCACCTGGAAGCTGTGTCTAAATGACACGACACAGTGCAACAGCTAAATGTCCTTCTTCTTCTTCTTATTTAACAGGTTCAGGCCCTTTCCACACAGGAAAGGTTTTATTTGTAGTTCCTAAACACGTTCTTGTGAACACAACACTGATCCTAGAGAGCTCTGCCTGGCCTGTATGTGACGCTGTAACTAAATACAGCAGAAACAGGAAACTTTACATGTTGGATGATGGTACATGTAGAAACCATCATACAGTCTGTGGTTCAAATGGTCTGCTTCCTGTCTCACTACAGGACCACAGAGTCCAGGACCACAGAGTCCAGGACCACAGAGTCCAGGACCACAGAGTCCAGGACCACAGAGTCCAGGACCACAGAGTCCAGGACCACAGAGTCCAGGACCACAGAGTCCAGGACCACAGAGTCCAGGACCACAGAGTCCAGGACCACAGAGTCCAGGACCACAGAGTCCAGGACCACAGAGTCCAGGACCACAGAGTCCAGGACCACAGATCCAGGACCACAGAGTCCAGGACCACAGAGTCCAGGACCACAGAGTCCAGGACCATGTTCTCCTGGAGACAAATCAGTCCAAATACTTCAACATTGTGGACAGTTTCAGACCCCAGTTTAAAAAAATACGATTTAGGAGACTTCTCCACAGGTTTTGAGTGAAACTTCTTTAAATTTCACCTTATTGGTACAAAGAAACTTAATAATGTGGAACGAGTTTCCTGTTCAAAGAACCAGATAAAAATGTCAACAAAATGTGTTGAAAATAAGGACATAAATGTGTTACATGAGTAAAAATAGTTTCTTTACTAGGTTTTTAAAGTTAATTCTTTTTAAAGTTTGTCTTTTTTATTGATTGATTGATTGATTGATTGATTGATTGATTGATTGATTGATTGATTGATT
>NW_013952778.1:3554-6217 GCF_001266775.1 Austrofundulus limnaeus
GTTTTGAAAAGTTGCAGCTCAGGTAAAAAACGAGCTCATTCTTCTGTTCAGACACTCAGCAGGAACAGGTTTCAGCTGAAACAGAAAAGTGATATTTTTTGAGAAATCTTCAATAAATCCTCAGAGATTCTGGCTCAGCTTTAAGCTCCAGCCCAGTCATTAACACTAAAGGCCAGACCTGACCTGAGCCAGGTGACAGGTGAGTGTGCTGAGCTGCAGCTCAGGTGGAGTAAAGGTGAGTGAAGGTAGGAAGCAGCAGCAGCAGCAGAGAGGTGCTGTGCACACGGAGGGGGAGGAGAAATGTAACGGGCAGCGGTGGTGCAACAAGCTGAGCAGGCTGAACCAGTTCCTGCTCTGTTTTCACCTCCAGGACACCTGTAACGTTTAACAGTTGTATTTAACACACCGACCTGCAGTCGACTGAAGCACACTCCTCAGGTTTCAGCTGAACTTCAAACAGCTCGACAAAGCAGGATATCTGTGACCTACAAACACTGCTGCCATTTCTAGGAAAGGAAGTGAAGTTAGGAGAAAAAAGCACATTTTTGTGCTCTTGAAGGACTCACGTTATTGACTTACTCCATAATGAGTAACTATAGGTGCTGATTAAAAGCTCTGGAGCAGTTTTCCTGTTCAGCTGAGAGCTGCAGACTAAACGTCTCTGTGGTTCCTCTAAAAGACATCAAACCCAATGAAAGCTTTTCTGAGTCACTTTACTTTGTAGGGGCTTCACAACTGGTCAAGTTTAGTTTGTTTTAGTATTTTTCAGGCCTACATGGGTATAAAATATGGAAAATTGTCTTTTATTTTGGTATTCCTATATTTTATTTTGTAAAAGGAACCTGAATTTTGAACATTTGAAATGTGATGCATGCACGGTTTTATAAATCTGAATTTTTTTTGGCGTACGCCATTTCTGCCTTTAGGTCGTACGATGATTTTTAGTGTGGTTTCCACGCAATCCTTTATAAATGAGACCCCTGGTGGGACACAGAGGCACTACATAAGTATGGTCCATTCACCAGTAATAAAAGGCACAGAACTGACTGAAAATTAAGACGTTTCAGTCTGAGGAAGTCTGGGATATTAACATGGAAGATGTAACCGTGTTGAGCTCCGTCTATCAGGCCTTCAGCAGGCTGGTGTTCAGCCTTCAGCCACAGGCTTTTATTCTCCCTGAATGTGACATTTCCTCTGGTTGTCAAACCACAGGAAGACCCCTGACTACCAGACCACCCCCCTCCCTCCAGACTTTGTAAAGTTCCTGGTCTTTTGTGCAGCCTTCCTCCACTCGGGGGTTAATCCTGCTCTGGGCCGCCCACTGCTTGTAGCGCTCCTTTTTTCTGATGTTCCTGAAACTGCTTCAGACTGAAGAGGAAGGTCAAAGGTTGGTCACACTCTCAGCCTGAGCTGGTTTTCCTCTCCTGCTGTCTGTGACTCCTCTTATCCTCACCARTAACATGCATAATGTCCTTTGAAGATTCACTTATTGCTAAATATTTCAGTTTGTTTTAGAAACCAAACATAATGGTGAAATAAGTAGATAGTACTTTCTGCAGTGATGGAGAATGGGACTTTTTTCAGACTCTCTACTTGACTGAGTTCCTTAGCAGTAATCAAACTGAATTTAAAAGAGCCTTTATCTTATGAATGACAACATCATTTTAAAGTAGAATCCTGTTGAATCTACCAGGAATAAAGAAGAAACACTGTTTGATGAACCTGGTATTCTCAGCTGGTTTCCTTGTATCAGGTTTCTGGGGGCCGTTAGTCTTAGCATTTACTGAGCGCCAAGTTTTACTTTGATCGCTGCAATGACATCAAGACATTTTAGGACAAAGATGAAATTACAAATTTGTCTGTTTTAATAAAGCAAGTCGCTATGATTTAGTTAATTTTAGAAAATGTTATCCTGCTGCTAATAAACACATTTTCACTTCCAGAGCCAGTGGTGTAAACTGTGCTCTATCAGTAACATCATYGAAGCAGCACAGCTTTAGCTTACAGTGACTACAATAACAAATTATGACTTTTTTATGTCTAATTTTAAATAAAAGTTATATATTTGATCCATTTGTTAGTGTTACAGTATGTACACGCCTAAAAGAGGCTTCCAGTTGATATTTTAAATTATATTTTTAATGTAGATGTCTATAAAATTGTCTTAAACATTAAAGTGAGACAGAGCCTTAATGATTTAAAGAGTTCAGTGTAAATACCATCCAGAACCACAGCTGCCTTCTCTGAGTCAAGACCCTGCCTTTTTAATGCTGTGGAGGTGCATTATGTTTGGATCAAACATGTTACACATCAACAACACCAGCTGTGTTTCCATTGATCATGAAAATGTGCAAATTAGAGTTTACAAAATAAATTTGCTCAATGGAAACACGTCAATTAGAAAAAAATTAAGTTTTTTGACAAAATGTTTTTGCACTAGGATGAGGTGGTTTTTCAGTCGTATCTAAATTGRTGTTTTTCRCAAAACTACAATGGAAACAGTTTTTTCACATCACAGGAGTCACGTGATCAACAACCGTCTGTTTCTACTGGTGAAAAAGACGATGATGAAGAAGATAACAGGAAGTAGAAGTAGTAGTAATATCACAGAAGTAGTATAAAATAGTAAACTCACCGACTACAATTTCCCAAAAACACAGCAT
>NW_013952778.1:8042-12155 GCF_001266775.1 Austrofundulus limnaeus
AGAAAAAAATATCAAAATCACAAATAAAATGAAATGAAAGGCAGAAAGAAGAAAAAAATCTTACATCTGCCCCTTTTTTCTAGAATAAGTTTATATAACAAAAAAATATCTGTTATTAACAAAACAAAAGACAAGAACATCTAATCCCTCTAGAACAACAATTTATATAGATAAACCTTACACTGTTTCATGTTTCAAAGTTTGTTTGACAAATCTGAAAACAAATCTTTCAAGACAACAAAAATACTACCAGACATGTATTTCCTGTCCCCTTTAATTAGTCCTTTTACCTGTCAGGACCAGACCTGTGTACTGTAGTGTGTTTCTGTGTAGTGTGTTTCTGTGTAGTGTGTTTCTGTGCAGTGTGTTTCTGTGTAGTGTGTTTCTGTGCAGTGTGTTTCTGTGCAGTGTGTTCCTGTGTAGTGTGTTTCTGTGCAGTGTGTTCCTGTGTAGTGTGTTTCTGTGTAAGTGTGTTTCTGTGTAGTGTGTTTCTGTGTAGTGTGTTTCTGTGCAGTGTGTTCCTGTGTAGTGTGTTTCTGTGTAAGTGTGTTTCTGTGCAGTGTGTTTCTGTGTAAGTGTGTTTCTGTGTAAGTGTGAAGCTTAAACCAGTCCCATCCGAACAATAAGCCCACTCCTCTAATCACCTTTAATGGTGTGTACAAAACTACTGATGTGAAACCAGAGGTATAATTTTATTTATTTATTTTTGGTCTGTTTAAACTGGGTGAGTCAGTTGATAAAATGACGTCCTGGTCAACTAGTTTGACTGATAACTTCCAACAGACAGGTGAGGCACAGCCCAGGTGTGGAGAACTATAAACTAGAACAGGTAACTTCCAACAGACAGGTGAGGCACAGCCCAGGTGTGGAGAACTATAAACTAGAACAGGTAACTTCCAACAGACAGGTGAGGCACAGCCCAGGTGTGGAGAACTATAAACTAGAACAGATAACTTCAGGTGAGGCACAGCCCAGGTGTGGAGAACTATAAACTAGAACAGATAACTTCCAGCAGACAGGTGAGGCACAGCCCAGGTGTGGAGAACTATAAACTAGAAGAGATAACTTCAGGTGAGGCACAGCCCAGGTGTGGAGAACTATAAACTAGAACAGGTAACTTCCAACAGACAGGTGAGGCACAGCCCAGGTGTGGAGATCTATAAACTAGAACAGATAACTTCAGGTGAGGCACAGCCCAGGTGTGGAGAACTATAAACTAGAACAGATAACTTCAGGTGAGGCACAGCCCAGGTGTGGAGAACTATAAACTAGAACAGGTAAATGTGTAAGAATCACCTGTCACACCTTGGTTCCCTCTCAGATCAGCTCTGCTCTCCTGCAGTACCTAAGCTTGTTTTTGCGACATAGCTGTGGAGCAGTCAGGCTGACGAGGCCGGCCCCCTCCACCCCCCAGCCCAGCCCCCTCCCTGTGTTTCACTGGGGTCTTTTCAGCAGCTCGTCTCTTTCTTTCCACGTTTAATAAACCAACGTTTCTGCACTTCTCTGCACTTTCTGCCTTGTTCCTGTTTCAGTGTAAATGTTCATTTGCCCCTCCCCCCACCCTCACACAGTTCTGCTCTCAGTAAATCAGCTTTCATAACGTTGTGCAGCACAGCCTTGTTTTGCCAAGACTGTGACGCTGACAGTATTCAGAGTCCGGGGCCAGCTTCCTGTTGCTATTCTGAGGCCCCTGCTTCCTGTGTGGACATGTCTCATTCAGATTCCAGGGTGGCTGTTGTTCCTCAGCCCTCCTCTCCTCCACTCGTCTAACCCTCCCTCCTCTGTATGATTTTTAATTAATGTGCTGAGAAAATCCAATCTGCTGACGGAGTGTGTTGTTCCGCATGTGCTTCAGTGGATTGTTTCTCAGCCAGTAAAAACCCTGCTCTTGTGCACACACACACACAGACACACACAGCACAGCGCACACTCTCCTCTCACTCTCTCTCACACCGACACACACTCGTGCCCCTCCCTTTCTGCTGGGCTGAGCTAGTTTTGCAGCACAAAGACTGTGGCTGACTGCAGCACTGTGTCCTCTGCTCTCACACAGTGAAACCACAAAGCTGCTGAGCCTGGATGGATCACAGCCGGCTCAGTCCAATTCATCAAACACATACATTAWATACACAAACTGTAAAAGTACAATAAATACTTTATATTTTAGCAGAACATCCAAAACACTATCACTGACGCCTGTTCTTCTTAATTTCAAACACACATTTAAACATTATCTTTTTCTTTTTCTACATTAATTTATTTTAATGTAAATGTTTGTGGTGTGTCCAGTGTTGTGTATATTGTGTGTTTTTATTCATTCATGCAGCCTCTTGGCCAGGTCCTGTTTGTCAATGAGAAGTGGTTCTCAAACAGTTTACCTGCATAAATAAAGGTTAAATAATAAAAGTAATAAATTATGTGTGATATATATTAAAAGGGGAGGGGCATGCAGACTGGTTGTTGGGGTCTGACGCTGTCATCACACACACACACACACACACACACAGACACTGGCAGCCTGTGGTGGGTATAAATGGTAGTGATGTGTTAGGGTGTAGTTCCTGGTTTAGGCCTGTGTTTGTGTTGAAGTGCAGTAGCAGCTGCAGTTAGCTCCTCTGTAGCAGCTCAGGTCATTGGTCTGAGCTGTGTGACGTGTTCACTGTAAAGTCTGACTTGTTTTTGACTCGTCTGATTGGTCAGTCACCTCCCTGACTGTAGCAGAGCTGCATGATGATCTGTAGATGTTCTCAGCTCTCCATCCTCCTCGGTGCTGTGAGCTGGAATGGCTGCTGCTGCTGCTAGAGACAGGCTGGGGGGTTGCCTTGCTTCTGCTCTGTTCTCCACTCCTTCCCTCACAGTAGGATGGGACTGCCCCCTCATGGTTGTGCTCAGCCCTGCAAAGCTCCAGCAGGGGGTTGACAGCCTCTCCCTGAGCCCCCTCAGGGGTCTACAGAGATGGGGCAGCAGGCTGGGACATCAGCAGCACCTCCACAAGGCTTTAATCACTTCTGTGATTCTCTGATGGTGAAGTTACCCAGAGTTACTAACAGTTACTGCAGACCAAACAATCTGACGATGACGATGATGATGATGATGATGATGATGATGATGATGATGATGATACATCTCTGAGAATCAACTCATTAGTGGCTGAGCTGGGAGAAAGAGTTTTATTTAACCAACTGAGAAAGAAACTGAGGTGGTGAAGTGGACCATGTTGTTTGTTTGTTTGTTTGTTTGTTTGTTTGTTTGTTTGTTTGTTTGAGCCTTGTGTCCACACAGAAACAGCATTAAACAATGTTTATATTTAAACTGGTTTTCCAAAGGGACAGAACCTTATAATGACACTTGTAGGTGGAGTAGACCAGTGGTTCCCAAACTTTTTATCTTCTGACCCACAAAATATCCATGGCAAGAACTTGTGACTCCAAACATTACTGGTCTGAGTACACAAACTTTGTTAATAACCCTGAAAACAAAGGCTGCACAAATACATATACTTATTTATACTTATTTTGTGTTTTTGTAATAATTATAGGGAAAATATTACATAAACAATAATTTTATTACCCTTTAAATTGGTTTCTGAAGTGCAGTGGTTCCCAAACTTTTCAGGTTTTGACCCACAAAATAACAGCAGCAGAGACCTGAGCCCAAAACTATGTTTGGATGATAAACATTTGTATCAGGTCAACTAAACATGGGCATAGTAACAATATTTATTATTCTACATTTATACATTTTAGGCAACTAAGGTAAAAAATGTAATTAATTTAGAAAATCTTTTCAGGACCCCACCTTGATGTTTCAGGACCCCATTTTGGGTCCCGACCCCAACTTTGGCAACCACTGTAGTAGATGGTCTAAACCTTTTGAGGACTGTGTCATAGACTCCCCTCTAATGTAACTACAACCACAGGCCTGACAATCAAACAGTAACAGTCACACAGTAACAATCACACAGTAACAGTCACAGTAACAGTCACAGTAACAGTCACACAGTAACAATCACACAGTAACAGTCACACAGTAACAGTCACACAGTAACAATCACACAGTAACAATCACACAGTAACAGTCACACAGTAACAGTCACACAGTAACAATCACACA
>NW_013952778.1:13155-14484 GCF_001266775.1 Austrofundulus limnaeus
CACACATACATGTACCCACGGTGTATTTTTACTACAGTATGACATACAGGCCTGGCATGGTTACTACAGTGTTTTGTGTCATTTTCTATAGTTCAAATGGATGAAAATGTTTGTAGAAATGTTGTGTTTGTCAGAATATTTTACAAACTACAGATCAAACTGTTGTTTTGGTTAAAAAGTGTTCCTGTGTGGACACAGAGTCATAAAGCTTTGTTAGCTTGTCCACTCAGTGTGTGTCATTCAGGCCTCCTGAGCATAACTGAGGCTGTGTGTGTGTTTGTGTGTGTGTGATCAAAGTGGTGTGTGTGTTTGTGTGTGTAATCAAAGTGGTGTGTGTGTTTCCTGTAACAATGACAGGCTTCTTCTATTATAGTAGCTGACTGCACCGTGACCCTGCCAGGCTCGCAGGGAGGCCGCCGACAGACACAGAGACAGACAGAGGGGAGCGGGGGAGTTGTGTGTCTGTGTGTTGATGTGTGTGTGTCGGCTCTAATGTGTCAGCCACGTGGATCACAGTAACCATGGCAGCCCTGAAGATGCAGACAGTTTCCCCTCGTCGTGGAGCTAGCTGTAGATGTTGTTGAGCATCTGGAGGCCTGAGGAGGAGGAAGTGTGTCAGCCAGGCAGTCTGGGAATGACAGGAGCAGGGATCCAGTTCACCCAGTGAGCAGGGTCACACATTCCACAGACGTTCCATTATGTCAGCCCCTCTGCTCCTCACACTTCCCCAAACACAGGCAGAGAGCGTCCAGCGTGGCAGCCTGATGTCTCTGGTCAGGCCTGGTTGATTCAGTGAAGTAATCTGCAGATGGATACATTAGGAGGGGAGCAGATGACTCAGAGAGGCACACTGAGGAGGAGAACACAGAAACTGAAGAGCCTCTGCTGGTTCAGGATTCACAAACATCTTCTCAGGACGGTTCACCACCAGCTTGTAGTCACTGACACACTTACAGCTGACAGGTTTGACTGAATGTTGAGATGATGAAGAACGTTCATCAGGTCCATGTTAGGCAGCACTGACAACAGCACAAAATGGCTGCCTGCAGCTCTCTCCTAACACAGCTCTGTGCACAGTGGAGACCCTGTCCTGCTCTGTAAGGCTCCTCATCAACAGTTAGTGCTGGCCACCAGCCCACTAAAGTGCAAATCCACTAATTCAAGACCTAAATATTTTATTTGCACCTTAGCGGTCTTACTAATTTTTATAATTCATAAGCAGATTTGCACTTTCTAAAATTAAAAAGCAGTACCACTAATAACTAATTATCTACCAGTCATCATTATGTTGAACAGCAGAAGGTATGACTGTCAATGAATCACAACATG
>NW_013952778.1:15484-17982 GCF_001266775.1 Austrofundulus limnaeus
TGTGTGTGTGTGTGTGTGTGTGTGTGTGAGCTGTATTGTAAGCTGTTTGTTCCTGCTCTTCTTGTTGCAGGGAGGCAGGACATCAGAAGTTCACATGTAGTTTTCTACAAGTAGTTTTTCTCTTAAATTATATATTATTATAACAATAAACCTAGAAATCATTAACATATTGTTATTAGAGGTTAACCTTAACTCAGTTTGTGCTCGTCACTCTGCTTCTTGTTGCTGCTGAAAGCCTTAAAATCATGTTCAAACAGGAAGACATTCCTTAAAGGTTTTCATTTACAAATTAATTTCTATAAATACAATGTAGAGATGATGGCTCTGACATTCAGAGATCAAAATATGACTTAAAATGACTTGAAATGTTAGATGGGCCCAACAGTATCAGCCTTTAGTATTTAGTTGTGACAGATTTCAGTCA
Organism: Austrofundulus limnaeus; assembly: GCF_001266775.1. Taxonomy (NCBI): domain Eukaryota; kingdom Metazoa; phylum Chordata; class Actinopteri; order Cyprinodontiformes; family Rivulidae; genus Austrofundulus; species Austrofundulus limnaeus. The sequence goes on from NW_013952778.1 coordinate 15,909, forward strand.
GGAAGCATGAGAGCTGATTAGGTTGATGTGTRTGGTATTAAATGTGGTGTGTAATCTGTAACATGGCCTGTTAGGAGCCTGAACATTGTGTTTTAACAGGTTCCTGTGTGAAAACCTTTTAAAATATAACCTTTATGTGTAACTGAGCCACAGGCAATGGTTGGTGGTAGCTGATTAGTTTTTTATTCTAGTAATAATTTTAGTAGAAACATGTTGCAGTAAAGCTGCAGTGGAACCACAGTACATAAAAGCAATAGTTGAAGTTGTAACATTATTGTATTTAGTAATGACTTTAAAATATTCTAAGTTAGCATTTAGGTTAATAGTTGTTCAGTAGCTTATAGTTTTAAGGATTTTTTAAAAAATGTTAATGTGTACCCTCTGTTAGACACTATAAACTGGTGTTTAAGTTAAGCATTAATGTTTAAGAAAAAAATTAGATGCTTTGATAATTGTTTCAGAATTGCGRTGCAKTTTTCTCTGAATTGTAATCATATTAAAAGGTAAATGSACTGTCCTTATATAGTCCTTCCACTTCAACATGTGACAGAACAGCGGGGAATTGAACTGCCAACTCTTGCATTAGAGGAGCGACTCCCCTAAGCACYCAGCCACAACCACCCCCTGCCTTTCATTACAGCACCGCCTACAGGCCTGGCACCGTTACTGCAGCATTTTGGATTATTTTAGTGTTTTTCTGTGATAATTAGATTATTCTGAAATATAATTCTATATTCACGTCTGAAATATAATTCTAAAGAAATTTTTGAAGCATTATTTTGAGCTGTAGCAACAAAAAACCTGATTTTGAGGAAAAACACCTTAAAGTTCAGATTTTCCCTGTGAGCTAGCAAAGTTTTTGTTTATTTCCAACTGGGAAATCTTAATGTTGAAATACTATTTGAAATTTTGTCTTTATAAGGACGTCAAAAATGACTCAATAAATTTACATAAAATTAGGATTCAGACCAAACAGTAATGTATTATTGTAACCAACAAGACAAATGAAGTCGTATCTCTGGATAAGTTTATGATATCAGGATGATCCAGGTGTCAAAATGTAGCTTTTAAAGACAAGAATTTGAAAATGTAATCAGGTCATTTTGACCTAATTTAACTTAATCCTCATTTGGATATGATGGCTCACATATATCAGTTATACAATAAGAAAGAGAGACTCTTTAGCCACGTTAGGTGTGTTGATTGTGTGTTTGTGTGTTGGTGTTGTGGACTGTTTGACCACGTTGTGACATGGCACAAGAGATTTTTAGAAAAAGTCAGGATGGAGGAAAATGTTTGTTTGTTTCAGCTGATGTTGTCGTCACAATAACACACAATATGTTGTGTAGATACTGTAGAAGCCAGATGCTAACGTTGTTGATGGTTTTGGTTTTTCCTCATTCAAATGTGTAATCTGAGCTGGAGGTCATGATGACACACTGAAACATAACAACAATTTAAACATTTCACTTCTAAAGTATTCTTTCCCACTAAATTGGTCATGTGACCATGAAATAAGGGTGTCCAGGGACTMCAGGGGATTAATCGTCGAATTAATCGTTATCGGCTAAATACCACAATTAATGGTGATAAATTTTTTTGCCAGTATTGCCCAACCCTACAACAAACTATATTAGTTTGTATTTTCTGTGAGTTTTACAGCAGTATCTATCAAAGTTTCTTCCACTGTGTGTCTGGAGACTTMCTGAGGTTGTCAGGTTGACTCCCTGACTCTTCAGTGCAGCTTTAAGAGTTGTCTGGGACCTAACTGGTGGTCCTCCGTCTGTCAGATGACCAGTCTTGTGATGTGGGCTGTGAGTCAGCAGATCTGCTCATGTTGTTTAATCAGGACATGTCATGCTGTTTGAACTGTACAACATTAAGTTGTGTCTGCTCCACAGCTTCACTCAGCTTTAACATGTGGAAACATTAGCTGGGTGKGAGCCAGCAGTCTGACACTTTACACCCCCGCCTGCACCGCTGCCCCCTGCGTGCCTTCAAAACACACATTCCCTGTGCAGGTCAGGAAGAAACCATGTGTTTGTGTGTCTGCAGAGTGTGGTGGGGGGGGGGG
>NW_013952778.1:19551-22388 GCF_001266775.1 Austrofundulus limnaeus
TCTTATCTTATCTTATCTTCTTTATCTTCTCTTCTCTATCTTATCTTATCTTATCTTATCTTATCTTATCTTATCTTATCATATCTTTATTTGGGTCTGCTTTAGTCATTGCAGTGACAACATCTACTCTTCCTGAGGTCCACAAAAGCATTTATTACAAAGCAGTTACACACTTATAACATTAGTAACAAGGCATATTAGTTTATAAATGTACAATTATAAAAATATACCTTATATCTCTATATTATAACATAATTAATCAGAGCTCTAACATTTGTTATATTTAAAAAATGAAGGAAGGAACTTCAATGTTCTCAGTTTTTGTTTGGCATTCCTGTTGCATGATGGAGAGTAGGGATGCATCATATATCGATATTGATATCGGTATCGGTCCGATATGTAAAACGGGGCCGATATTAATGCCCCATATTGATTTCTCACTGTTTATCTTTGTGTTTGTGTTTTGGGAGATGGTTGGTTGAGCTGCATCTGTTTGATCATGATGATATTGATGCTGCGTAACCAGGAATAACTGAAGTACGGAGCCATGTCAGAGGTCTGGTTGTTTATTTACCGTATCAAAAAAGACCCAAGTGTGTTTGTGTGTACATGTATAATATTATAATTTGTGTGTTTGTGTAATATCGGTAAATATCAGTCATCAGCCATAACAGCAATAATTATATCGTATATCGATATCGGCTGAAATTTTCATATCATGCATCCCTAATGGAGAGTAAAACTACCATCAGTATTATTTCATGTGTTTTATATTATGAATTTATTTCTATTAAATTGTTTAGAGTTAAAATGAGAAATAATTTTTCTATGAAATGTTATTTAACCAGGTGAGTCCCGTTGAGATGTCAGATCTGTTTTTAAAAGGAGGCCTGGGCCTGAACACAACCTGTTCTACATGTTTTTAGTGGTGGGGGAAACAGCAGTACCTGGAGAAAACCCACACCAGCACAAAGAGAACATGTAAACTCCACACAGAAAAGACCCCAGGTCTGAACTGGAGATCAGACCAGGACTTTCTCGCTGTGAGGCGTCAGTGATAACCACTGAGCCATCATGTCAGAATTGACATCTGATTTATTAGCAGCACTGTTTTGTTGTTTTACTAAATATTGAAACAATGGAATGTTTTGTGCTTAAATGAAATTAGATTACCGTAGATGTTTTTGTTAAATGTTACTACAGAGGTAAAGTAAACCCTTGTTAATACTTGTAGCAGTGTGTCAGTGACTGTTGCTGTATCTGTGAGTCTATAAACATGTGTTTTTAGTTCAGTCAGAACCACACTGAGTTTATTTCATCGTACAGTGTTTCATCCTGCTCCTCCTGTCAAACAAACCATGTTGTGTTTTCTGCAGGATCTGTCCGGGTCCATCGATGACCTGCCCACTGGCACAGAGGCAGCCTTGAGTCCAGGCGTCAGCACTTCTGGGGTGTCCAGCAGTCAGGGCGAGCAGAGCAACCCAGCCCAGTCCCCCTTCTCCCCTCACACCCCACCCCACCTGCCAGGCATACGTGGACCCTCACCCTCCCCTGTGGGCTCCCCGGCAAGCGTCACCCCGTCCCGGACAGGCCCGCTGTCCCCCGCTGCAGTGCCAGGTAGAGCTGGACAAGTCTCACTGCTGGATGACACGTTAGAACCCCCATCATTACCTGTACCCCACCTACAGCTCCTATCATTACCTGTACCCCACCATACAGCCCCCATCATTACCTGTACCCCACCATACAACCCCCATCATTACCTGTACCCCACCATACAGCCCCCATCATTACCTGTACCCCACCATACAACCCCCATCATTACCTGTACCCCACCATACAGCTCCTATCATTACCTGTACCCCACCATACAGCCCCCATCATTACCTGTACCCCACCATGAGGTGACATCACAACTATTAGTTCTTATTTAACTTTATTTAAGTAGTAAATAGTGTTTCAGAATTCACATTTCACAAATCCTTGTGTTTATTTATACTTTTCGAAGGTATGCTATCAATTTTATTTTATTTTTATGATTGAAACCTATCAGAAACCGCTCACGCAATGTAAAACGGTGAAATGTAAAGTAAAGTACAGAGAAGTAGTTAGAAGTCTTTCTCTTCAGGATGTTGTGTTGATGGCTCAGGGWTTGTTTATGTGTGAARACAMAACTGGAGAGGTTTGACTGAAACAATAATCACAGAATAGTTAACTGTCCAAACAGAGATTATTAAAGTCCTAATCTTGTTAGAGCACTACTGATTGTGATGCTTTCACTAGAGTTTTATCAGTTTGACTGTAGAGCTAATAGTTCATTAGTCATTACTTGAATTTATCAGGATCTAAATGGATCCTCCTCTCTGTTTGTGTGTTTATTTTGTGTATTCTTGGCGTCCTGCAGGTAACCAGATGCCTCCTCGACCACCCAGTGTTCAGTCTGACAGCATCATGCATTCTTCCATGAACCAGGACAGGGGTGAGTGCAGACAAATCCTAATCTTCACCTTTTAGGAATAAATGTCACAGAAAACTCACCTGCTCAGAATATTTTCCTCCTCCGTTCAGTCAGGTTGTGTCAATCAGATCCTCTGTCCTGCTGTAAAACACAGCCACACAGTGTGTGTGTTTTACAGCAGGACAGACTCCTGTCTCTACAGCCTGAGCTCCCTGCTCCTCTCTGCAAACATTTCTGCCCTGAAACTCTCCTCCAGGCTGCACATTTTACTCTGTTTACACTGTCAGCTCATGTGAGGGAACAGCAAACTGTTGTTTTTCTCTTCTATCTCAGTTCAGCTCCGTGCAGAAGTCTCAAACCACCATATACTGTATATATA
>NW_013952778.1:22444-28337 GCF_001266775.1 Austrofundulus limnaeus
ACGCCTCCTCTACAACCTGCTTGTTAAAGTTTGTTCAGCTCAGATAACGTGGTCGTCGTCTTCTTCTTCTGTTTTTTTATGCGGCTGGCATTAAGTCTGTTGCACGATTCCGCCACCTGCTGGTTTAGAGCGTCTATGCACAAACTGAGCGAAATGAAGCTGGTATCGGTCCTGTAATATCAGAGCACTTTTATAAGTACGAGTACGAGTTAACGCACATGGTATCGAACCGATACCTGATACTGGTATCGGTATCGGTGCATCCCTAATTGTTTCTTATTCAGTAGAAATACACACACCTCCTGACTTTGATAATATTGGAATGATTTCAAACAGTTTTTGTTCATCTTCTGAAGTATTTCTGCAGACAAACCCACAAATCTATTTAAATAGTGCTGCCCACTGATTTTGACTGACTCCAGCGATCATACTTCTCCTGGGAAAGTGATGAAAAATATCCTGATCCATGTGAGAGACATGGACGTATCTTGAGTCAGTTTTGCAAACATGCACAATGCATTATGGACCTCCAGCTGGAATTAGATGCTATTTTTCAGAATTTTTTTAAGCTAATGTATTTACTGCAATATATACGTCTACAAGCTAGTACACAAGTCTGCGTGTGTTTATATGTGTGTGGTTGTTGTGTAGTCATTCATGTGACAAGCTCATCATTACTGTTCTATAAAGAACATGAGTGGAGAGCACTGTTCCATGTTGTAAAGCTACAAAATACAAGTATTACCAGAAGAGATGAATAGTTTGCACCACACTGGAATGTGCTAATTGTCAGTTTTTCATTATTTGAGACGAGGGACATTACTTGGTTGAATATATAAAACTGTCAAAGATACCAGTTTTACATCAGCAAGATGATTCCTAAAAAATTAAATTTTGTTCATCGTAAAGTGCCTATGACTTTAACTTTTTGTAATAAACATGAATGTATTTTTGAAAAGATAACTTTAACATATTGTAAAAAAGGTTTCATGCCTCAGAGATGAACAGTTGTTGAGACGTGTGTGTTCAGTAACAGGAAGTGATGTCAGAGGGGAATGTCTGAATGTAAACAGAGCGTGCTACAACTGTAGAGAAGAATCTGATGTTTCTGTAGATTATTTTAATCACTATCATAGAGAGATGAGAAAGACTCTTCGTTCAAATATTGTTTCAATAAACAAAAAACAAGAGAGTTTTCTGATGTCACTTCCTGTTTCACTTTACCTCAGCCAAATTCTAAAGAAAATATGCCAGCTATGTGACATAACCTGTAAAATCATGTGCATTATGGCAAGTTTCTTAAATAAAAATATATTTTATTAGACTTTTTGTATTTGATGAATATGCATGTCACAGGCCCTTTAATTAGAATGATTAGTGGTAATGAGACATAATGTCTAATTTTAAAAAACAACAGTTTGTTGTTAACACTGCCACTGTTTGAACCTGTGTTTGTGTTTTTATTCATCTCGTCCTCTCATTGTCCCACAGTTTACATGAGAAACCCTCAAATGCCTCCATACGGGTCCCCTGGACAGCCTGGCTCCGCCTTATCTCCACGCCAGTCTTCAGGGGCTCAGATGCATGGTGGGATGGGACCATATCCCCAGAACAACACCATGGGAAACTACGGCCCTCAGGGGGGCCAGTATGGCCCACAAGGTGAGGCTGTGCTGTACAGGAGTCAGGGGGGCCAGTATGGCCCACAAGGTGAGGCTGTGCTGTACAGGAGTCAGGGGGGCCAGTATGGCCCACAAGGTGAGGCTGTGCTGTACAGGAGTCAGGGGGGGCAGTGATGCTACCACTGCTGAAACTTGTAGAATAATTTACACTTTCATCCTGCAGCCATCATGGTTCTTGGATAAAACATCTCCTCGGACTTTAATGATTCATGAAATGATTGACTGTGAAGTGTTGGGTGGGTTCTGTGGGTTTGAAGAACTTGTCATGAGTCATAGCAGTGGACAGGGGGGGCAGATACAGGGGCAGATACAGCCTGCTTCAGGCTGGAGTCAGAGGTAGATTTAGAGCCGCTCAGTGGAACATTGTTGTGTATGAAGGAGCACCACAAGGTGCCTTCCTTGTAACTTAACGTTCATCTCTAACACATCCAGGTTACCCCAGGCAGCCCGGTTACACAGGGATGCCCAACGCTAACTACCCCAGTGGTCCTGGGATGGGGGGCTCCATGAACCCCATGCCTGGTCAGGGCAGCGGGGCTCCGTATGGAAACATGGCTCCAGGGAGGATAGGTCCTGGGCAGATGGGGGCTCGGCCCTATGGTCCCAACATGGCCTCCAACATGGCCTCCAACATGGGCAGCATGCCTCCTCAGGTGGGATCTGGCATGTGCCCTCCTCCAGGCATGAACAGGAAGGACAGTGGCCCCCCCATGCACCACGGACCCTCAAACTCCATACACAACAGGTAGGTGGTTCTAACTGCACCTCAGACTAGTTTAATGCTGTGAAAATGGACTAATGAGAAAAGTTACAGTAATTTTGAAYATGAGGACTGCCATCTGACAGGCAGACAGGTATGACTAGATGATGTTTTTTTGTTTATAAAATAAGGTGACTTTGTAAAAGGACAGTTTTTAGCCACCAGGATATTAAAGCTCTTTACAGTCTGTCCCTGGTTTACCCACTCACAGTTTCTACATCTAAATCCATCATCTATAGAGACTAATCAGTGGTTTAGATCACATTCATACACTGATGGGACACATCACAGACGGGGGTTCAGCTCAGGGACACTTCAACATGAATAGTGAAGGAATTGAACCCCCAACTCTGACTGGAGAAGGACTGCTCTAACCTCTAATGTTATCACATAAACAGTTTACAGCAGGATGACAATAATAGACTCTCATTGTTTTACTTTTAAAAGTTTTACTTTTTTTTTTCTAAACCGTCTTGTTGTTTTTCAGACCACCAGGCTACCCTAACATGTCCCAGGGCATGATGGGAGCAGGTTCTCCGTACGGCCCAGGCATGAACAGCATGCACAGTGTGATGAACCAGGGGGGTCCAGGACCGTTTCCTATGGGTGCCAACATGGCCAACAGTACCCCCGGTCAGTGCAGCTCAGCCTAACTTTGTCATTACCTGATGCTGCTCGTTGAACTGAAATGTTTTCTGTTTTGTTTGAAACACTCAGGAATTGGTCCTGGTTCTGAGTTTGGCATGGACAAAATGAATCAGGCCCAGAAGATCAACAATAAAGTTGATGGGACCCCTAAACCTGAATCTAAAAAGGTGACAATGTCAAGATGAATGTTGTGTAGTTTCTCCTCAGGACTTCTTGTTCCATATTATATTTGTGTTCTGTCCCACAGAAGTCCAGCTCCTCCACCATCACCAATGAGAAGATCACCCGGCTGTATGAGCTTGGTCCAGAGCCTGAGAGGAAGATGTGGGTGGACCGMTACCTGGCCTTTGCTGAAGAGAAGGCCATGGGCATGAACAACCTTCCTGCTGTGGGCCGCAAGCCTCTGGATCTTTTCAGACTCTACGTGTCTGTCAAAGAGATCGGTGGCCTCACCCAGGTACACCAGCCAGTCCACCTGTTCAGTGTAAACACCTGGGTGTGTGTGATCCTTAAAGTGCACCTGTTCAGTGTAAACACCTGGGTGTGTGTGATCCTAAAAGTCCACCTGTTCAGTGTAAACACCTGGGTGTGTGATCCTAAAAGTCCACCTGTCCAGTGTAAACACCTGGGTGTGTGTGTTCCTTAAAGTCCACCTGTTCAGTGTAAACACCTGGGTGTGTGTGTTCCTTAAAGTGCACCTGTTCAGTGTAAACACCTGGGTGTGTGTGATCCTAAACATCCAGCTGTTCAGTGTAAACACCTGGGTGTGTGTGATCCTAAAGGTCCAGCTGTTCAGTGTAAACACCTGGGTGTGTGTGATCCTAAACATCCAGCTGTTCAGTGTAAACACCTGGGTGTGTGTGATCCTTTAAGTACACCTGTTCAGTGTAAACACCTGGGTCTCTGTGATCCTAAAGGTCCAGCTGTTCAGTGTAAACACCTGGGTGTGTGTGATCCTAAACATCCAGCTGTTCAGTGTAAACACCTGGGTGTGTTTGATCCTAAAGGTCCAGCTGTTCAGTGTAAACACCTGGGTCTCTGTGATCCTAAAAGTCTAGCTGTTCAGTGTAAACACCTGGGTGTGTTTGATCCTAAACGTCCACCTGTTCAGTGTAAACACCTGGGTGTGTGTGATCCTGTTCAGTGTAAACACCTGGGTCTCTGTGATCCTGTTCAGTGTAAACACCTGGGTCTCTGTGATCCTGTTCAGTGTAAACACCTGGGTGTGTGTGATCCTGTTCAGTGTAAACACCTGGGTCTCTGTGATCCTGTTCAGTGTAAACACCTGGGTCTCTGTGATCCTGAAAGTGCACCTGTTCAGTGTAAACACCTGGGTGTGTGATCCTAAACGTCCACCTGTTCAGTGTAAACACCTGTGTCTCTTGATCCTGTTCAGTGTAAACACCTGGGTGTGTGTGATCCTGTTCAGTGTAAACACCTGGGTGTGTGTGATCCTGTTCAGTGTAAACACCTGGGTGTGTGTGATCCTGTTCAGTGTAAACACCTGGATGTGTGTGATCCTAACAAGCTGTTTGTTTCAGGTGAACAAAAATAAGAAGTGGAGGGAACTGGCCACCAACCTGAATGTGGGCACGTCCAGCAGTGCTGCCAGCTCTCTGAAGAARCAGTACATCCAGTGTTTGTACGCCTTTGAGTGCAAGATGGAGCGCGGTGAAGACCCGCCCCCTGACTTCTTCAACACTGACACAAAGAAGAACCAGACAAAGGTCCAGCCTCCCAGTCCAGGTGAGAGCTGGCTGCATGTTAGTTGTTATAGATTACACTTTTCCTGTAGAGCTGAGTGAATTCTGWTCATCATTAACAATCCACCACATCATGATTGTGCAAACTGGAGTATTTCATTACAAACTGAGTGTCATTGTGTTGGAGGGCTTGTGGACCTTGATGGTGTCATTGTAATTCAGAAGTACCAACACTTGAGTTTATTCTCATAAAATCCACATTTCTTTGAACCCTGAAAGAGTCAGACTATGAGTCAGTTACAGTTAAAGTCAGTGAGGCGAGTCTCTGAGAACTGGTGACATAAAATAATGAAAAAGAGTTTTGTTTAATTTTAGTGTTTTATGGAACATGGGTTGAAATGCAGACAACACGTGTGTGAATGTGTTGTAAATGCTGCTCACTAACTGGTCTCCAGCAGCTGCAGCCCAGTGACATGCTGGGTCCGAGCAGAGCTGTGGGCCAAGGATCACTCTGCTGTTGGAGGCTTGATATTTTGGAGGGGCATGTTTTGTGGCTGCCTGGAGCAGCAACACCAGGTCTGTCCCAGTTCAGGGGCTTGGTCCTCATGAGTGCGCATTTGTCAGCTGCATACGTCACTGTCCCGCGTGGAGGACTGTCCCAATTCAAAGAGTCCTCATCATGCGGTCGACAAACTCTGGAAATCCGAGGATGCATCTGTGTATCCTCACTGGCTGAGGATATCCCCGATTCAATGCAGCAAACTGAACAGAGAAATGAAGACAATGGATTTTTTATTTTTTTAATGAGTCGGCACAGTTTGGATATTCATCATGGACTGAAGGATTTACTTTTAAAAGTAAGTTTAGCACTTAGCTGATGAAATTTATGCTGCAATAAGATGTTAAATAAAATGCAACTACAAGTTACGAGAATAGTCATAACATTACAACATTAAAGTCATATAAAAGTCATAATATTATGAGAATAAAGTCATAACATTACGAGATTAAAGTCATATAAAAGTCATAATATTATGAGAATAAAGTCATAACATTACGAGATTAAAGTCATAATATTATGAGCATAAATTCATAATATG
>NW_013952778.1:28354-30285 GCF_001266775.1 Austrofundulus limnaeus
CAACATTTTAAATTTGAAACAACAACATTTTAAATTTAAAACAACAACACAACAAAATGGGACTTTTGAGAAAAAAATGATGGGAATTGAGCATTGAGACCTGCAGTGTGAAAGTAGCCTAAGACACCAAATGTTACCTGAATATCTATATATTTACCAAGTTAAAACCATTTTTATTCACTGGCAGCCATCTTGAATCAGATTGTGTTGAAAAAGTAATCAGCTGTAGATGTGCATTAAATTCTTATTAAAAGTCACCATCGAATCTATTGTGTGCTTTATGAAATATTTACTGTAGGTAGAAAGACAAGCTGAAGCATTACACCAGTGATGATTCAGGATTCCTTAAAACCAGTTTGTGTTCAGGTGTTTTTCTCCTGCAGTGAAGACGTGAGGAAACTGAAGTACTCAATGTTTTATCTGTTCTGCAGCTGGTTCAGGGTCCCTTCAAGGACCACAAACTCCCCAGTCTACTTCCAGCTCCATGGCTGAAGGGGGAGACCTGAAGCCCCCCACTCCAGCCTCCACCCCACACTCACAGATGCCTCCAATGCCCAGCGTCAGGTAAGATGTGAAACACAGCCTGTCGTRGCAGTGAAGCTGTGTGTTAGTCATGTAAACATACATGCTGGTAAAATACACACTGAACTGTGTTTTTAAGAAGGGAAGATCATCTTTAGCTAAAAATGGAGTGCTGAGTCCGACTGCTGTGTTTTTGTTAAAAACTTAGTAGAAAATAACACATAGGTAAAGAATACAGCTCTGCTTTGAAAAGGGATGCCTTTTCCTTGAACTGTGCAGGTATTCTGACCTGCTCAGTAAAAGCATGAGACAAAATTAAAGCCGAAGTTTAGGACTGGAAATTGTGGAAGTCTTTAGATCGAATCAGGATAATTTTTACTAACGAGCCCCGTGTCGTTCCACAGGAGCAGTGTTAACTTYCAGGACCCTTTTGCTGACGGCAGTGACCCGGCATTTTCCAGAAGGAACGCCATGACGCCCAACTCTCAAGGCTACCAGCCTGGGATAGGGGGCTCAGAGATGATGAGTCGAATGGGTCCCTACGAGTCAAACAAGGACCCGTTTGGAGGAATGAGGAAAGGTGGGTGTTGTATGAGTCTGTTTTAATGTGGGAGGAGTCTGTGCTGTGGTTAACTGGTCTTGTTTGGTCTTTTAAAGTTGGAGAACAGTTTATGTCACCTGGTCCAAACAGTGGAATGGGGGAACAGTATAACAGAGGACCACCGGGCCCAATGGGCAACATGCCTATGAGCCAGAGACAACAGTACCCATATGGATATGAGCGAAGGTAAACTTTTCTCTGAGTGGATGTGGGCTGTGCACAGGTAGTCCAGGTGTCTTTCATCACAGTGCTGTTGGTTGGTTCTACAGACAGGAATCAGGCATGGGCCCTGAAGGCACCATTGGACCTGGAGCTTCTCAGCCCAACATGATGCCGTCTGGTGCTGACACAGGGATGTACTCACCCAGCCGTCCTCCACAGCAACGGTCAGTAGTCGTCAGCCTCAGATCAGGGACGGCCGTATGAAGAGGATTTAGATTGTGTGACTACAGCAYGATTATTCTGTCAGCTTCGTATCAGTACAGCTTGTAAACTGAGAGGAAGAAATGTAATGTATGAACATGTTTTCAGGCACGAGTCTTACACAAATCAGTATCCTGGCCAAGGAGCYCCCCCTGGTGGCCCGTACCCTAATCAACAGCCAGGAATGTATCAACAACAGCAGCCTGTAAGGACATTTTATCTCTCTTATTGTAAATATTTTTCTGTGGTATTTAAATTATTACAGTTTTTACCATTGGACATCACCTGACTTATTGTGCGCRGCACAGAAGCCATTGCTCTGCATGAGTTTTGACTTGGGAACATCCATGAATGGTGGTAAAAAGGGGATGCAGCAGACAGTCAT
>NW_013952778.1:31285-33508 GCF_001266775.1 Austrofundulus limnaeus
ATATATATATATATATGACACACATGACTCTAAGTTTTATGTGACGGAAAGGGGCTCCTACTGTAAATATGTTAACAAAAACCTATAATAAAAAGTTTCCAGGCTGCTTACAGATTTATCTCTTGAACAAATATTTTTACACATCACAACATTGGCAATTTTCTCAGCTTTAATTTAAGCCATATTTTATAGAAATCAGATAAGAAATGAGGGTGCTATGAACATTTTTGTGACAGATTGACACACATCCCACATTGAATCTACAGTTTTGTTGACATGACTCAATGCAGAGCAAAGGCTCCTGTGACGACGCATCGCTAGCTGTAGTGGCTATAGGCCATGTCCAYTCCAGTAATATAGATCAATGGTTTTTACTGTTATTTGTTGCATTCCATCAGAATGTTATCAGCAGTAACTAATCTCTAAGTTACTGTGTTTGAAGTAACAAACTTGAAAACCCTGATGTTGACTGCTTTCTGCTGACAGAACTACAAGCGTCCTGTAGATGGAGGCTACGGTCCTCCAGCCAAGCGCCATGAGGGAGAAATGTATAACGTTCCTTACGGTGGTCAGCAGCAGCCTGGACCCCAACCCTCTGGGCACCAGGGACAGCAGGACATGTATAACCAATATAATGCATATCCAGGTGGAGAACGGAGACCACCAGGACCACAGAACCAGTTCCCATTCCCATTCGGACGGGACCGAGGGCCTTCATCCGCAGGTCCCAACTCCCAGTCTCACATGCCTTCCCAGATGATAGGCAGCCCCATGCCTTCAGGTCTTGACGGCCCCCAAGGCCCAGTATGGCAGGCTCGCAATGAGATGGGCTATCCCAACTATCCTAACAGACAGGGACCTCCTGTAGCAGGCCAGGGTCCTGGGTACCACAGCATGAACCGCTCAGAGGACATGATGCCATCAGACCAACGAATGAACCACGAGGGACAGTGGCCTGGCCACGTCAACCAGCGGCAGCCACCYTTTGGCCCCACTGGCTCTGGACCCCCTATGACCAGACCACTGCCCTCCACCTACCAGACTTCCCAGAACCACAGTCCTCAGGTGTCCAGCCCAGCTCCCATGTCTCGGCCCATGGAAAGCAGGACGTCACCTAGTAAATCGCCCTACATGCATCCTGGTATTAAGGTGCAGAAAGCAGGTCCTCCAGTTCCCGCCTCACATATTGGACAGGCTCCTGTGCAGCAACCATTGATCCGGAGAGACGTGGCCTTCCCTCCAGGCTCTGTGGAGGCCACCCAGCCCCATCTGAAACCCCGAAAACGCCTCACCATGAAAGACATTGGTAAGAACTCTCTCATAGTCCAAGTAAAACCTGCATTAGACCAGTTTGATATGCCTGACTGTGCACTGGATAAACCAGGGGTGGGCCATCCTGGTCCTGGAGGYCCGCAGCATGTTTCCTGCTCCAACACACCTGACTCAGTCCCTGAACTACCTCTTCATGTTCTGCAGTACGGAGATCCGACACTGACATAATTAGAAATAAATCAGAAATAGATAAATGAACCTTAAAACAAATTTCTTTTTAAAACATTTCTAATGATGTCAGTGTTGGTCCTCCGTACTGGAGAAGACTGATAATCATCATATCAGGTGTGTTGGAGCAGAGGAACAGGTAAAACATGCAGGYCTGCYGKCCRCCAGGACCAGGACTGACCATGCCTGYGATAAACTGTGTATCTATTATTACAACCTCACTGTGACAAAGTTGTGACACTTTCCACTGGACAACATATCCAACATTTGACACAACTCATCACTTCCTGTTTGTAAATCTCTTAAAAACACATCTTTTCTCACTGACTTCAATCAGATGTGAGTTATTTCAGTATGTTATTGGTCTGTGTTCTTATTGTGTCCCACATCAGACAAGGTTAAGACAACATTCCCCTCCAACACAGTAGGAGCTGGTAGACGTTACAGACTGTAGAGACAGCATCCTGACAGTGAGAACATGGCATTGTCAGTCATTTTTCAAGATGTGTTGCTGCCATCAAACACAAAATTACCTGATTTGTTTTACAAAAATGGTACAATTTCTAACATTTCATGTGTTTTATTGTGARTAAAATATCCGTTTGAGATTTTCCAATCGTTGCATTTTGTTTTTGACACATTAGCTGTGTAGGCCTGTCARGATAACAAATTTTGCTGGGCGATTAATTGTCTCAAAATTTATTGCGATAAACGATAATATTG
>NW_013952778.1:39800-41726 GCF_001266775.1 Austrofundulus limnaeus
ACACACACACACACACACACACACACACACAAACACACACACAGAGTATGTGACCTCTGACGAAATGACACAAACATATATACAGTATATACTGGTATCAGACCATTACAACACAATAGGAAACAATACAGTCACTAACTACAAGAAACAACAGTACAGTTAAGTTTGCTAATAAACTAAAAACCAAAGAAGAAATCAAAAACATTAAACTCTAAATGGAAATATTCAGTTAAATACAAAACTTGTTTAAATAAAGAAAATACAAGCTCCACCCGTCCAGCAGGAACTGGTGGTGCAGTCCAATGGTCTACTTCATTTAKGTGGTCCAAGCCCTGGCCACCATCTTTAGTCTGGGAACTCACAGGGACCACGGCAGACAAGAAACCAGAAAAGGAAACAAGAATTAGTTATATACACAAACAAATATAATCAGTTGATTGGGGTGGTCTTGCATTTAGCCAGACCCACCTCCTACCCACACACACACACATCCTTGTTCTTGCATTAAACTGAGGACATTGTATTGACTTCCATTTATTTTTGTAACTACGTTTATGCATTTATGGTCCTCACTCTGTATCAGAGTCAAGTGTACACACACACATTTCTTGGTCTTCACTCTGGCAGTGAGAGAGGTAATCTGCAATGGTTTTGTCTTTACCACGGATGTGATGAACCCTAAATTGGAATGAGTGCATATAAGATCCCATCTGGTGATTTTCCCATTAGTATGTCCTTCACTCTGTCTGGCCACTGCAGGACTTTATGGTCAGTTTGAAGGACAAATTCTTTTCCCATACTTGAGTGAGTAAAGTGTACATTTAATGGCCAAGGCCTCCTTCACAGTTGTGTACCATCTCTCCCTTGGTAACAGCTTACGGCTTATATACGCAACAGGATGTCAGTCCTCTGGTGGTCCCTACAAAAACACTGCCCCAAGACCTCTTTCAGAGGCATCAGTTTGCAACAAAAAGTCTTTGGTAAAATATGGTGGGTGTTACACTGGGTTCTTACTCAGGGACTGGTGAATATCTTTGAAAACTTCAGCTTCTCTACACTGGATTTTATTGAGATATCTTGAGCCAGTCGTATCTGGTCGGGATGCTGCTCTAGCTGAGACGCTGGGATTGAATCTGAGCTAGAATGAAGCCATGCCAAGAAAAGATTGTAGCTGGTTTGTGGAAGAGGATGTGATGCTGTTGCATTCATTTTATCAACCTGTTTAATTGTTCCACCTCCAATGGTAAACCCAAGGTACTGTATTTCTGTCCTTGCAAGAGCACACTTAGCTGAAYTGACGGTGAGTCCTGCCGAATGCAGCTGATCTAGGACCTCCCTTACGTCGAACAGGTTCTTCCCAAATTCAACTGAAAACAATATCAAGGTGTACACAGGTGAATGTTGAGAGCACACAGAATACCTGATCCATTAGTCTTTGAAATGTTGCTGGGGCCTCATGAAGAGCAAATGGCAGGACTGTGGACTCGAACAATTGYTCACAATATTTGATTACGTAGACTTGAACTTGATGTTGGGATTACAGGAACAGCTCTAAAATGGTTTGAGTCTTATTTAACTGATAGATTTCAGTTTGTTAATGTTAATAATGAATCTTCTGCTTACACCAGACTTAGTCATGGAGTTCCTCAGGGTTCAGTGCTTGGACCAATTCTCTTTATTTATGCTTCCATTAGGTAAAATTATTAAACAAATTTAGCAGTTTTGGAAAAGATAATGATAATGCAGTTTGGATTATTTAGTTCTAATTTTATTTGTGAGTAAACAAATGCAGGTTTGACTTTGAAATGAAAAAGCATTTCTGCCAATGCATTATAACTTTCCAATTTGACATTTCAAAATGAATTTTGGTCGCTTTATACCAGGACATGTTTTGAAAATGAATTGTCAATGTTTGTTTTATTTAAC